>NW_027110397.1:268374-269021 GCF_000696795.3 Halyomorpha halys
TTGATACATTATAGCTTTCAAATGTATTAGTATTACAATATATCTTACAAAGTTGTAATAAAACCTTTGATACATTATAGCTTTACAATGTATTACTATTACTATATATCTTACAAAGTTGTAATAATACCTTTGATACATTATAGCTTTACAATGTATTAGTATTACAATACAAAGTTATAAGAATAACTTTTTCGGTAGGATGCAAAGTTTGGTAATTATATGAAAAAAACAAAAGAGCTAATTCGTTTGTTAATTATATTCATTAGATAATTAGTAAGAATTTTAGGAAGACGAAATTAGGAATCGTTTTTAAATTTATTTGCAAATGTATGATTTATGGTTCAGGCTCCTGTATCATGAGTTTTCTTATTCTTATTTGTAATTGTGTTGTAGCCTTGAAGAAGTTTTAACTCACGGGTAAAAACGTCAGGATGATAATACTTTAATTCCTGTTTCAATTCTTTAACCACAAAAAACGCCACGTCTATTCATGAAATGAAGCGTTGTTAAATCGCTCCTATGTAAGAAACATCACGGCCTCTAGCATACTGTCTTGTATTGTACACAGTGAAATTTACAATAAATAACAACATATTTAGTACTTAGATATATTGCGCCATTGATAATAACAACATATTTAGTAC
>NW_027110397.1:269071-287648 GCF_000696795.3 Halyomorpha halys
AATAACAACATATTTAGTACTTAGATATATTGCGCCATTGATAATAACAACATATTTAGTACGTAGATATATTGCGCCATTGATACAGCTTCCACGTGTTCGGACCTGACCCGAAGGTTAGCCACGTGGTCTTGAGATCGAGCGTATCCACTCCACTGAGGCCATCTCATCTCAGGTAGTCATCCTTTAATTTATCGATATCCTCTAGAATCGATGGTAAGGATACATCGACAGCAGCTTATCGAGTTTGGGGCGGCAAATATCAATTTTTTTTTGCAATTCAAACAATTAATGCTGCCAACTTATGACAATCCTTTCGTCTAATATGAAAATAATGTATATAATATACGATATTACAAAAAAAAGAAACCATTTTCTGGTTATGTAAATAGCTTAATTACAGTAGTTAGATATGAGGAGAAGATGGTCAGGAGTGCGCTAAGTGAAAATACAAAACTTGTTTATTTGTGCCGACGTTTCGACCTGAATTTTAGGCCTTCAATAGGGCTGGAAAACAAAACGAGATGACAACCTTAATAAAGAGAAACAAAAATAATAATAAGCAAACCTAAATATAAATTATGACTAATATAATAATACATACATATATTTTATATATAGGGAGATGGTCAGGGTTGCGGTCAAAAGAGAAATAAAAATAGTTTACAACTATTTAACTAGGAAAATAAATAGTTGTAAACTATTTTTGTTTCTCTTTTGACCGCAACCCTGACCATCTCCCTATATATCAATTTTTACGGTCAACTATACATACATATATAACATATATTTTATCTTCTATTAGTATCAATTATCTACTATCAACTTGATTTATTGTTATGTTTACTTGCAATAATATTTGTTTATTATTATTTTTATGTTTTTCTTAAGGTTGTTACCTCGTTTTGTTTATTCAACCCTAAAGAAGGCCTGAAATTCAGGTCGAAACGTCACCTGACACGTCACACGACCACAAATAAATAATTTTTGTCTATTTGTGTATGTTTACTGAACCTACCCCCGAACATCTCACAAAACACATTAAATTAATTAAAAAATAAAATCTTATCATAAATAGTTAAAAAATTGTTCGATAGTTACAATACTGGGGAAGGTTATATGATTAACGATATTGGAGAAGGTTATATAATAAACAATACTGGGGAAGGTCATATAATAAACAATACTGGTGAAGGTTATATGATTAACAATACTGGGGAAGGTTATATGATTAACAATACTAGAGAAGGTTATATAATAAACAATACTGGGGAAGGTTATAAGATTAACAATACTGAAGAAGGTTATATGATTAACAATACTGGGGAAGGTTATATGATTAACAATACTCTCAAAAAGATAAAACAAATACCACTGCTATAACCCAGTAAAGATAAAATCAAAATAAAAAAAAAAAGTAATGATTAGGCGACTGAACATAACATAGTGTATATGTGCCCTCTGTGTCAGTTGTACATAATATTGTGAAAATATGAAGAAATCGTCCTAATTAGAACATAATATTATTATATCTACCATAATTTATTCAAAGTTGATAACAGCTGTTCCAAGGAGGTTCGTGTTGGATTGATATGGTGAGAGATAGGGGTAATGGCTTCCAGTGAATGAGATACGGCCTCTGTGTCACGTATCATCATCATACCTAACAACTTAACTCTAATCCAATAATCATTTTTTATGGAAAACTCCCCTTTTCCTCGTAATCTGCAAATTTTTTACTTTAATGATTTCAAGATGCATGTATATTACAATTTCTGGGACTCTGCTCTCTTGAAGGGAAAAATACATACCAGAATGACGATTATATCATAATGTAATTAAGATTAAAAAAACAAAAGAACAAGAGCAATAACACAAGATATTGATTTAAAAATGTACGGGGCGTCTGAAACGTCGTCAAATTGAAAATAAAAGGATGGTCCAAGTTTTAAGAGTGTTTTTATTTTTCCGGAAATTGTTATATATAAAGATATAGATAGACCTTAGAAAAAAACTGATACTTGTGAAATAATTTGAAGATTGATTTCAGTTAGAAAATCTTGAACTCTTGAATTTCTGACTAAAATCGTTTTATCAATCAATGTTGTTAGTATTTAATGTAAAAGTATATAATTGAATAAATAAGTAAATTAAAATAAACTTCTATGTCAGTAATTATTCATCAGAATGCCTACGATATAATTGTTAATTGTTAGTTATTAATCACTAAAGCACCTATGATATTTTGTTAATTATTGGTTATTTATTATTATCCTATGATATTGTTAATTTTTAGTCATTAATCATTAGTGTCCCAACGATATTATTGTTAATCATTAATTATTAGGCAAGGGAAGATACTGCGATCGTGAAAAATTTCCAATTCAAACTTTACAATACAGGATTTGATATCCTCTCAGACCAAATTGGCAAATTTCGCAGAATGGCCTCTGTGTGGATAATTGTTTAGGTTTTCTAATATAATAAACGTTGAAAGGCTTCCTTTGTTAATTATGGAAAATATTTGGTCAGGTTCTGACTTGACTTCCTCATAGGAGATGACCCGAAGACCTGTCGATAGTGGTACCCTCAGGAGCTGTCAGCAGCCTTACAAGAAACGTGTGGCAAGATTAGCATGGACGTTGCAGACAGCTCATGAACCTACCACCTTAATTATTTGCCAACATCTTAAAGGAAGGGTTTATTAATATTTATTTGATCCAAGAATGTCAGCTAATACACTCTAAAGAATTCCTTAGCAGCTTATTATACATTTACTTTTGTTATAGGTCGACTAATAATAATCGATAATTGTAATAGGTCGACTAATAATAATCGATAATTGTTATAGGTCGACTAATAATAATCGATAATTGTTATAGGTCGACTAATAAAGATATAATCTATACAAATTTCTTTAGGTAGAAACTAAGAAATATAAAATATATAATAAAACAAATTAATAACAGATAATCAAGCTATTTTGTAATTAACAACATAGGAAAATAAATTCAAAACAACTGAAATGTTCTTGATAAAGCAAAAGTAAAATATTTTTAAACATACTTTAATACTAAACTAAGTGTTAAACTAAATTATTAAGGAATACAATACCTGGTGAGACTTGGGGCAGTTAATATTTATTTCGGAGGTCCCGAGAAATGAATCTTAACTTGACAATAATGTTGAGTGAACAGAAAAGTAACACAAAGAGCGAACAGTAAATAATTAGCTCGTTCATGAGTGCTTTAGGTCCCTTTTAGATTTCTTTGTATAGAGACTGTTTCATTCATAAAAACCTCAAACTACTTAATTCATCAACCTATACATAGTTACTCCAAAATATTAGTTCATTGAATAATTATATAATATTTTTTTGGATTTCATTTAAAATATTTTTCGTGAATTTTAGTTCATTTAAAATTCTAAATTTTTATCTGTCAGTTTAAAAGTGTCAAATAAATTATGGAAAAAAACCATCTGTTGATTCAATAAAATCACACTATTAATGTAAGCTAACTACAACATTTAAAAATAAATTAAACTATTAATAAGAAATATTACTTCTTCTGACATAATAAACTTCTGCTTCTATCGTCTTGGCTCTTTTAGATCTGAATTCCAAACCATTTTTGCTGCCAAAAAAAAATTTAATTAATATTTATGAAATGTTTTATTCCTAAAGAATTAAAGCTCCACAGTTTACATTCTTTTTTCAGAAGCCAAGTTTGTTTTTCTCAAATTTGCAATTGGAGTTGACATTCTGGCAATACTAGTTTTTTATTTGAAAAAGGATAATTCACCTTGATTATTAGTATAATTTAGAGTTTGCATGTCTGTTAAGTGCAAATGTTTTCAAATAACAACTAAAAATTGAAAAATAAAAACATCTTTATTTCATCTTTCCACCTTGGTTAGTTCACGAAGGCAACTTCAAAGTAGCCGCAAGGGATTGGGAAAAGGAACACTAGGTTGCCACTTGTTCACCCACCATTTACCAATACAATAGTGGTCCTCAGATTTATGTTTGTTGGGAACCACTGCTTTAACGTGATTCATAAAAACATGTCACAATCTATGTAGAATGATTTTTATTAATAATTTAAGATTTTTTAACATTTAGTTCTATCCAAATTCTTCACGGGTTAAATTTTATATGTTATTTTGAGCGTTAATAGGTAATACTTTTATAATATATAATATTTTTTGTATAATATCTTTTATAATATTTTATAAGTAATACTTAAATTTTATATGTTATTTTGAGCGTTAATAGGTAATACGTAGGTAGGCATAGGTAATACGTAGGTAGGCATAGGTAGCTATACGTAGGTAGGCATAGGTAGCTATACGTAGGTAGGCATAGGTAGCTAGCTATATTCTTTTAAGGTTCCTTCTTCGATGGCAGAAGAGAAGAGCGGGTTCGGGTGAAAGCAAAAATAAGCCAATGTGATTTATTAAATCCTAATACATGCATATTTTTTTGATTTAAAAATGAATAATCTCAAAAACCTCTCTATTTGGAAAACTTTTTTATTTTTGACCAAAGTTTTTAAGAACTAAATTATCTTAGTACAGCAGACTTTTCAATCTGCAATCTGATGTCTATTTCATTTCTAGTTGCGACAATTGATAATTACATTAATGACCAGCTGATACGTAATGTACTGGAACCTGGAAGGTCCTCCAGCCCGCTGGAGCATATTGATCGGATAGGATGAGCGTAGGAGAGCACCCACGCCTTCCAGAGTTCTAGGCCACTCCTGCGTCACTAAATATAGCCAGGTCTGTGAAGGAGAGGAGTCCACGCACCCGAACCTCATCGGGTACAGGGGGGGCGGGGCCGCTTATCATATCGTCCCTTCATTTCCACCGACAGGACGATGGGCGGGTATATATTGCGGATGTCACCAGGTCTCCAATCACAATCCGCTAAAATTAGCAATCTATTCGAGTTTTGAAGGGCAATGCACATTATGAAGTTCATTGATCGATTTGATTAAAATCGGTATGTCAATGTAATACTTTAAAAATCAGTTTGGTTTTATTCTCATTGATAGAACAGAATAGTTTCATATGGCTTAAATGCCGAATTTTGAAATAAATATTCCTTTGAAGTATTGTAACTTAAATTTTTTTGTTTCAAATAATTAACCATTTTACATCGCTAACAATAACGAAAATGGATAACTATCAACTAATAAACAATTTGATGAGTAACTAAAGGAGAAATGGTAATAGGAGTTTAAAGGGAGCCACGATCTCTCCCGGTTCCACTTATACGTTCGCGTCTTAACTAAAAGGGAAATAGAAACAGTCTGTCAGTGAACAAAAGAAATTGTTATTTTAGATGTTAGTTGAATTTTTAACAGTTGAGTATATCAATATATATTATCGTATCAATAGATATTATCGTTTTTATTATTATTATTATATCAATAGATATTATCGTATTTATTATGGGTGGGCTAATAGGGAGAATAGGGTACAGTACCCAATTGAACTTAATACTAATAATTATAGCTTGTTAACTAATAAAGTTATAGAAATTTTAAATGAAACATTTTTTTCGCTTGACCTTGTTTTCAATTTTCAATAGTGTTAAAGACAGTGTGCTCAACCGCTGCTGATGTTACAGTATATCGAGGGAGGAAAGAAAGCTGGTTACATGATTCACCAATAGAGCGGGCGACACTAAACGTTATATCTTTCCTCCTCTTGTTCCTACAGCGACCAGTCCACCTGATAAGGATCTTATTATCGTCACTAGTATTGCGTCTTGGGAAAATCTCATAATTTCATTCATAGGAGAATTTCTATAAGAGTTTTTTATCTCATGTCCACTAGATCAAGAATATATGATGTTTGTTCACATTGCATAAGGATCCAAGTATTTATAGTTAGTAGTATAATATGGATAGTTAGCAGTATAGTATGTATAGCCAGTAGTGTGATATAGATAGTTAGTAGTGTAGTATTTATAGTTAGCAGTATAGTATGTATAGCCAGTAGTGTGATATAGATAGTTAGTAGTGTAGTATTTATAGTTAGTAATATAGTATTTATATCTAGTAGTTAGTAGTATTTATAGTTAGTAGTATAATATGGATAGTTAGCAGTATAGTATGTATAGCCAGTAGTGTGATATAGATAGTTAGTAGTGTAGTATTTATAGTTAGTAATATAGTATTTATATCTAGTAGTTAGTAGTATTTATAGTTAGTAGCATGGCCAATTCAGTAATGAATTTTATAATATTTCGTTTGTATCTCGTAAATAAGACAATATTTTATCATGAGGTTATTAATTTGAATCTATTTGAACTGGAGTAATTATTTGGAAGAGAATTTTTTTCATTATTCAATTTATTAAATATTAATTATGTTTATATTTTAAGGGACATTTTTTATTATTAATAGATAATGTTATTATTTCGATTCTATAAAATTTTATTTATTTTTTAACATTTGATTTTGTATCTGTTAATTTAGCCAGAGATGAAAACTAAAGGAAGATGTCCACTATAATCATAACTCTACTTTGTCACGATAAAATCGCCAAGAGCCTTCGGGCCGCCAGCGATCAGACCGTCGGGCCGTGACGTCATTCCTTGACTACTTAGAGGTTACTACGTAATCTGTCAGGTTCATTTCCCTGAAAGCAGTATTCCACCAGCTGTCACTTCAAGCCACTGCAATTGCAATTCCAGTGAAAGCCTGCCTTAAATTAAATTATCGTATAGTCTCTGATGAAACTTTGGGAGCAGGTTAGAAGTTAGTTATTTTTTTCTGCGAGTCATTTATAGAGTGAACAGAACTTTTCAGCCTATGAGAAACATTATAAAAACACCTGACTTAATAACTGTTATAAATCGTTATTTTGTAATAATTTATCAAATGTCTGTTATTTCGATCATTTGACAATAACAAGAGCTGTTTTTTAAAATGTAGTATCTGTAATATCCTCCTCCTTTACGTTCACTCCTATTGCTCAAATATGTCATAAGCCAAATGTTATATTTTACCTCATTATTAAAACTTACGTTAAAGATGGTTCTTTTTTTAAATTTTAGACCTATTAAGCTAAAGAGAATGCTGACCTTTGGGCTGATACCATGAGAGCTGCTTGTGAAGTCTTGGGGGGGGGAAGGGAGGTTGACGAAAGGCATCTTGTTGGATAGTTATATGTATACACTCTATGACAAATTGAATGTATATATTGAGCGAAGCTAATATAATAACAGGATGGTTAGCCATTTAGGTTATAGGCATTGTTTTGTTTTACATTAATTAATTAACTTTATGATAAGGTGATACCGTAACAGACAATAACCATGATAGACCATTAACTATAGTTAAATATAGATTAAAGACTCACCTGGAATCAACATACTAGACTTAAAAGACAAGAACTCAACAAACGATTCAGCCAACTATACCGACTGCTCAGCCGGACCTCTCATCTCTCACTAGAAAACAAACTACTAATTTACAAGACTATATTCCGACCTATCTGGACCTACGGACTTGAAATTTGGGGAACAGCTAAACCGTCGAACATCAATCCTATCAATCCAAAATCCTTAGAACCATAGTTAATGCACCCTATTACGTTTCCAACACAACACTACATAATGACCTACATATCCCTTTTTTTTCCTTGACCTCATACCAACCAAATTCTCAAAATTCCATATAAACCTTTTCAACCATCCTAATCTATGACAAATTGAATGTATATATTGAGCGAGGCTGATATAATAACAGGATGGTTAGCCATTTAGGTGATAGGCATTGTTTTGTTTTACATTAATTAATTAACTTTTTCATTTATTTGCAAATTCTACGCTCAAAATATATTCATAAAATAACGTTTTACAACAGAAGCTGGAATCTGTTGAATTTTATAAATAAAAAAAATAACTAAAAAAGATTTTAAGACGCGAGCACATAAATAAAGATAAATTAATTTATTTAATAAGTAAATATTCAAAAATGAAGATAAAACATTAAAAGAAACTAATTTAATAAAACTTAATATTCAACTACAGACCGATATGCAAAGCAATTTACTCTTGTAAGTGTAGAGATCCTTTGCTTTCAACAAACTCGCAATGAACATGATGCTTAGTAACACTCAAGTATGCTATGTATTGACAATTCTGGGTATTATTAAGGTGTTTCGTCATCTGCCCCTATACCTGGTCAGGGTATCCTTCTGGGATGCTTTTAGCATCCTCGGATGTGGAAACATTTGTATTAAGTTTGTCACATTACCAGAGGCCCCTGAGAAAATTAGATTGGCTAACCTTTAAGTATCGAAGCAGAAAATAGGTTAGGACGAGGGACCAGAATCAAATTAACCAGGTGCAGGCCTTTCCTGGACAAGTCAAACTTTTTGTTACACATCCTCGGCCCTGAGGAGGGGGACGCCTGCCTCGGGAGTCTTCGGACATCGACGACCAATGAGATAAGAGATTACAAAATAAGGTAACGCCCTAAAAGGAGTAGTGGGAGAAAAAGAGTAGGGTAACAAGGGCAGGAAAAGGAGGCATTGCAGGACCAGACGAGACGGGGAGAAGACGGAGACTCAACAGGAAGGGCTAGACGAAGGAGCACCTCAAGAGGAGGCAGCCTTAGAGGATGCGCTCCGACCAGACGAAGGCCACGAGACCTGGGCATCCCTGATGAACAGAAGACATCTACAGCACTACATCCTACGGGATCAGCAGCTATAAGTATAAATTAACCAATAAGTAATCATGTAATAATTTATATTTTGTGGCAACCTTTATCTGAATCATTTTAATCATAATAACAAATTGTAAATAAATACTTAGTTTCTTTATGTAGTTTATATACTATTATATAACCCAACATATCACTCTTTATTATACAATATAATTAATGGTAAGAAACTTTATATTATATTTATTTATAAAATGTATATTTATTTATATTTATAAAATGATAAAGGTATTTAATTGGTAAACTGGTAAACACACAAACAGCCTTTGGAAAGGAATCCAATTATAATAATAGTTTTTTAGGACTCAATTTATAATCAATTAATTAACTTATTTTTGGATAATTGCCTTCAGCGATTATCCTGGCATCCCAAATAAATCTGCTACTAGTACATAGCAAGTAATACACCAGTTTACATGGATGAAATCATTATTTTCTCACCTCGGTCCAGAACATTTCACGCAGTTAGATTACTTCAAAAACTATGCTAACATTCATTATCCATACAATTAGACAACATTGAATTTTTCAGAATGGAACTACCATTTTTAGGATAAATTATTGCAGCAGACGGAGTCAACCCGGAACAAACCCCTCAAAAATATCTCCTATATGGAATTTTCCTTTAGAGCGGACAGAAAAATAAATTAAACAATTTTTAGGAATAACAGCTTACTGTAGATAATGTATACACAATTATGCCCACATCGCGATACCATTTTCTTCACAATTATGAAAAGAATCCGAAATAATATATAGAATAAATGTTATTACTCAAACAACATTTATTAAAGCCCCAATCTCACAATTTCCAAATTGGAACCTTACCTTTATATTAACAAGAGGCGCTTGTTGAGTAGCTTTGGGAGCAGTCCTATTCCAAATTTCAGAAGGGGGGGACCAGAGTTGGGTAGAAATTAGTTATAGCTAAAACTAATAGCTAATATTGCCATGGTTACGATATCTATTAATCAATGATTCATTCATGAAAAAGGGTCGTATCCATGGCAACTTTAGCTATTAGTTTCAACTATAGCTAAGTTTTGCCCACCTCTGGGAGAGAGCACACAATAGCCTTGGCTTCCCAAGCAGAACAAAAATATTCCACTGTAGAAAAAGAACTTTCAGCTGTTGACATTTTTTTTTTTTTTTTTTAATATTTATTTATTGCTATTTACCACTGTACATTATAATACATTTAGTAAATCTGATCCAAGTTAAATTGGAATGTTACAGGCGTGTAGAGAAACTACCCATTGATAGCACTCTAATAACATTTTACATTAGCTGGTCCCGTGGCCATCTTCTTTTCAGCCGCATCGGAGGATTGTCAGGAATGGAAGAGGATGCAAGATTAGAAACTAGGGGGTTTGAGTGTAATACATTATTTCTGTATCTTAAAAACCAAAACATATTAGTGCTTTTTATTTTTGCTGTATACCCCCTATACAATCCTTAGATTCAATACCACACACCCTATATACCCCCTATACAATCCTTAAATCGAATACCACACACCATATAGACCCCCTATGCAATCCTTAAATCGAATACCACACACCCTACATACTCCCTATGTAATCATTAAATCCAATACCACATACCCTATTTCTCCCATATAGACCGTTTATTCAAACATTTAATCCAATACCACACACCCTACATACTCCCTATGTAATCCTTAAATCCAATACCACATACCCTATTTCTCCCATATAGACAGTTTATGCAAACATTTAATCCAATACCACACAGCCTACATACTCCCTATGTAATCCTTAAATCCAATACCACATACCCTATTTCTCCCATATAGACCGTTTATGCAAACATTTAATCCAATACCACACACCCTAAATACGCCCATATAGACCCCAATTGTGATATGTTTCTATAGAAATATTTCAACTATGTTATAACCCTTGTTATATTACATTTATTATCTTAGTACATTAGAGATATATTTATGAGATGTAAAAATGCCCTAAGCGTATTTCCATATTAAGAACAATCTGTACTACGGAAATTACCCTCATCCCTAGGAACCAACTAGCCTTCAGAGGACTTGAGAACTGGAGAAGGGAGAAGATGAAGAACCCTCGCTCTCTTAGTTCAGTCTAGGCTCACATAGTAATTAGTTCAGTTAAGTGTTTATCAATTGCTAATTGTACTTTCCATAACAATAAATTATTTTTTCGGGATTAATGAGGTTAGATTATTTATTCGGCCCCTTTTTCACCTTGAGGAGACATTTACTTCAGATCGAGTTTCAGTTGCCTTTCCTAGTTTAGAGTTACTCGCTGATTAGACATTGTTATTTTATTAAATACATATGTTTTTATGTGACCATTGTTCTTTTTGACGAATATTAACAATATACTATAACTTAATTATTTTTAAATAATTGTTCTATTTTTTCCATTGTAAAATTTTCCTCTAGGTTCTCTAGGTTATGATATATTGAGGTTCTTTAGGCAATGTTGTTCTTCCTTTGGCTCAGTAAACTGAATAGAACTCAGGTAATGTGCATGTTAAACCTTAAATGTAGCGACCGGACATTTAAATGTTCCTCCACGGCCTTCACAATAATAAAAGTTTCTATTCCCATAAATGATAAATTTCTATATATTATATTACAAAGATAAATACACCCTATAATTAATAACATAGTTATTAGATCAATTAGATAATAATGTTATAGAATTGGCTTGTAAAGCAGGCGTTATTGAATACAAGCTTGCAATACATTGCCGCTATGCGGGTTACCGGTTTGCGAATCGTTAGGGGCACTTGCAAATAGTAAATGCGGCTTAGTATGTAAGTTACTTAGTATGTTTGGAATGTAATCTTAGTAATTTATCTCATATATTTCATTGCATTATATCATTAAATACTGTATTTCCAATCTGATATATTATATTACACTATGTAGTTAAATACTATATTTCCAATCTCATAAAATAAAAAAAATAAATGCAATCTCCCATGTTGGCTAAAGTAAAAAAATATGTAATTTGTTTTCTTCAATTCTGATTCTCAAAATATATATATATATAAAATGTATAATGTACATTGAATCATTATTATGTATTATGTATTATCTATGCATTATACATACTCAACTGCTGCAACATTGTTATGAACGTATTTTCAGCTTTAGATGCTGTATTAATTTCTTAAAAACTTTTTTTTTACTTTACTGATTTCATTCACAACTGTAAATAATATTTAAAAATCATGGAATGAGATGTTGTATAGAAAAAACGAAGCCATGAAGGCTTTGAAACTTAAACACAAAATAAAATTTAAAAAAAGACTTACACTTAGAAATGACACTTTAATAGTTCACATTATCACAATTTTATTTTTAATACAAACTCAGGTGTTCATTTTTGAGTTGTGGCAATTGAGCGATATATAGTTGCAAATATATTTTTTGGAAGATTGCTGAATGACCGTGTGTATCAATAAATGGAATTTGGTCTGGGTGCTGTCAAATTAAACTCAAATAGTAAATTGATGTACTATTTTTATTTTTATTAAAATAAAATATTATAATAATTTTTATAAAAATAGTACACCAATTTACTATTCGACCTCACCCGGATCAAATTGCATTTATGGATATATTTTTGGTTTGAGGCTTGGTACATTTAACTAGGAAGTTGCTATTGTCACAATAGCCTTGTATGAATCATAGTTTCGATTATCTACGATATTATCGAGTAAAATATACTAAAAATAAAACGTTATTTACTTTACATTACATCATGCTTATTTCAAAATTTGTATTACAAACATGAACTTATTGTTTTCAGACTAAGACACCAATGCTCTCTCATAATAAAACTTATTTTAACCTATTACAAAATATTCAGGGGTAATTATTAATTTTTTCACTGTAGCCGTGAGTCAAGGGTTCGGGAGCCCCCCGGGGTCCACCCAACTTCATTAAGTGGGTACTCTTACTTAAGTAAAAATCTGGCGATTGAGAGTAATTCTGACCAAATCACCTCCTTGCACAACCGTTTGTCTAATAAAAGTACTTTCTTACAACAAAGAAGTACACCTCTGATCCTCCGTAGGTTGTAGTGATACATATTTAATTTTTAATGAGTAATTAGAAAAAATTCTATCCCGTGATTTTCAGATTAATTCATTTGTAAAAGCTTGAGACGACGTCCTACGAATTGTCTTTTTTTTACAGAACATTGTTCTCGGTATTGTCATAAGCTTGTTGATAACCCAAAGGTTGGCCAAGAGAACAACAATTCCGTATTTTACTTTCATCTACTGATGAATGGAATATATAGTAAGGAGAACTACTGCGATAGTGAACAATTTTTAAATCGAGTTTTTTATGGAAATATAAATTTTGTGGACCCATGAGACCCAATAACAATATTGCCAGTGCATCTGTGTGTACATGAACCGCCTAGCTAAAAAATGAAAAGATATTTAGGTACTGAACTAGATATTTAGGTCTGGGATGATGCAGCAATATTTTCGTTAAAATTGACCTCGAGAAGTGCCATTGTATTTAATCGATTTCCTCAACGAAAAACAAAATTCTCGCATTATATTCTCAATGAAAACTGTTTTATGTATTAAGGAAAAAAAGCATTTAAAATGGAAAGGAATATTCTCTTCAACGACGCGTGGAAATGATCCCCAAAGCGCGGGTACAGAAGAACTTAATAAAGCCCGGGGGTGTAAGAGGGCTCTGTAATCCGCGAGTTTTTGTGAAAAACACCACGTGCCTCAACTCCGGCAGCAGGGAGTACTGCACGTGTCGGCTCAAAGAGCTTTTATACACTTTACAAAGAGCTTCTGTATAAAAGTATACTTTAATTAATATAATGTAATACAGGAGGAATTTAATTGCAATATAGTGTATCAAACATTTTTTAGTAAACGAAGTTTTTGATTTGGTGGATTTAGTAAATGATTTTTATGAAGTATACAGTGATTCAAATCTTCTATAAAAGAACTTGCCTTTATTATTTTCTTTAGTTTACATAGTTACATTTCTCTCTTCCTCAGGCTGCGACGCGCAGCATCTCACAACTTTCCCTTACTACCTTATTACTTACGTCCCCAGGTTTGGTTGAGCACATGTTCAAGTTAACGCTATTTTTGTATGATTTTTGAAAAAAAAAATTGTTAAAAAGACGAGAAAATAGTAAATCTTGAACAAACATTTTTATTTTTCAGTTGCTATATTTAGGATCTTGGAAATGGAAATAACGAATATTAACTTCTTGCTGATAAGAATAAAACAATATAACCAAGTCATCTTAACCACTATAGCGCCTGCAATCGGGAGAGACCAATTCAAATCCCAATATATTTTTCCTTTTTAACCTTTTAGTTTCCTTATTGTCCTTTTTTTAAAAAAATAATTTATTTTTATCCATTGTTCATCATCGCAACAATGAGAACTGATTATTTTCAACATTCAGCATTCACCATGTCAAACTATTTTAATGAGAATAAGCGTTTTATTGTAATATAACAAGCCCAGAGTATTATCATATTGTATTATTATAATATAAGCTTAATATTACATTATTTTATTTAATAGCTTAACATGATATTATTATTTTTCAAGCTCAGAGAATACTGAGCATTGAACTAATTTCCAGCATATTTAACTCTCATATTATTTTTTACTTTAACTTATCTATATAAGGAATACATATTAAGGGAAAATATTGTGATCCTGCTTAATTTTGAATTCGAGTTTTTTACGGAAATATGCGTTTTGAGGTCCTCTGACATAAAATAAAGACTCGCAAAATAGTCTGTGTGTGAACAGCCTAGCAAAAAGAAAAAGTCGTGAGTAACTTAAATTACACGTTTAAGAATGGAATATACCACATCTGGGTGGGATGTTAAAGCAGCTTTTTCGATAAAGTCGACGGACTGGAGGTTCCGAATCGATTTATCAATTTTTTCGATTTTCTCAAAGCTGCTCAAACAATTTCGATTAAAATCAATCTGTGGAGGTACTGCTAACTGTTCTTTAACAATAGCAAGGCTTTATCCTCATTGAAACATCCTCACAGGGCTTAAATGACCGATTGTTAACAATCTTCCCCAGAAGTACCTTTAATAATTTTTTTTTCATAAAAATAAAGAGTTGACATAGTTAGCACAGATCCCATTGTTACGAAATATTAAAGAATTTTATGAACTAGTAAAGGAGAAGAAAGGAAAAGAGACAATTCTGATTGGAACGGGAAAAGCCGAGATCACCCGATCCTTGCCGATTGTATGATTGCTTTGTTATATTTTGTTAAACTGTTGTGATCTCGGTAGCCTTTATTTTTCATAATCTTCACCTTCTTAGTTCTTGATTTTGTTTGTCGAAAATCACAACAAAATTATGTTAAACCGTTGTATTTTCGGTAGGAACAAAATTATGTTAAACCGCTGTATTCTCGGTATGCACAAAATTATGTTAAACCGTTGTATTCTCGGCATGAAAAAATTATGTTAAACCATTGTATCCTCGGCAGGAACAAAAATATGTTAAACCGTTGTTTTCTTGGTAGGAACAAAATTATTTTAAACCGTTATTCACACCTCGAGAAACATTAAAATACGAATTTTCATAGCAACAGAAAATAGTTTTTATTTTTCATAATCTTTACCTTCTCAGTTCTAGATTTTGTTTGTCTAAAATCACAATAACAGCGATAAGTTGAACTCGGTCATATCAATCTATATAGAACTTTGAGGGGGGGGGGAGGAGGGAGGAAGAGGATGGTAAGAGAAGTTGTGTGTTGCGCGCACTATACCGCGCAGCGTATTCCCCAAAAGACGACTGGGCTGTTAGTCATTGCTCATTATAATTAATCTATTTTAAACAACAAGTATTAGTAATATTAAATTCAACAAGCATTTTATCGATCAACTAATATTGATTAGTTGTCAAAAGATTTTATTTTAAATATTTTAGGTACCCTAAAATAAATGTTGATTAATTTTGTTCGAAATAGGAATCGATTGAGACAAATAAGATATTCGATTTTCTTTTCTTCTCCATATTAATCCTTACGTGTTTAATATTTTAGCATAATGTATTTATTAAAACTATAGCAAGATATAATACAAATATATTTGCGTTTGAGAGAAAAATAAAACTTGTGTGATGATTTATATAAAATAGTTGATCCAAAGCTGAGTGAAGGTCAAAGAGATCTCGGATTACCAACTGAAAATAAATAAGGAGGTGAAACCGATCCCTGGATCTCTGGAGGTAAGGAGCCTGACATCGGAACTGGTCCTCCAGCCTTCAGGATAAATCCCTCCGACCAATTAGTCAGGATAAGCTAGCTCAAGGATATCTTCCGCATCCTTTATAAATATTTATTCTTCCAAATAATACAAAATTATATCATCAGGTTTAAGGTTTGTTAATAATCATATATTATATATAATTTATGTTAAACTAGCAGAACTAGCTTGGAGTTGTTCTGGCGTAACAGTTGGGGCAGGAATATTTCCAAAACTTTTAAGATTGGAAGAAGTAGGCTTCAACAAATTTTTCTCCATAGAACAAGATAATTATATTAAAAATCACTTTACATTTATCAATCTATAAAGGATATTAATTTTTAAAAAAATTTACTTCAAAATGTTGAACAAAATCGCAACCACAATGCAATACTAGCGCAGTTCAAATATCTAATCTTTCAGAAAATGGACTTTTTATTTTATACTAAATCTCATTTTAGATTAAAAACGTAAATGAAATTTAGATCATTGTAAATCGATAGATGATTGTTAATCGAAAGATCATTGTGAATCGATAGATAATAGTTTTTTTGGAGCAGTGGTGCAGTAGTTGATAAGCAAGTGCCATAACTAGACCAACGGTTCTACAAGAAAGTCATTTGGTGAGAATCTTACAGATATTTACCCAATTAAAGGTACCCACAGAATGAGCCTGGGTGGGCTCCAGGGGTCTACCGAACTGTCACTGCTACAGTGAAACATAAAATGATTATCTGGCACAGCCGGATTCAAATCAGGATACTTGGAGTTAATAGTGCAATACCTTACCACTGAGCCAACCGATCCTACGATGTTATTGAATAATAAGCAAAAATGAGTTTTAATATGAAATAAGTATAATTGAAATCTAATGAAATTAGATAGATAGATCCTTTTTAGTAAAAGCCATTGCTAACATTAAGTGAACAATCAGTTTTTTTTATCTAAATACTTATACATACCAACAACCTTTATATATTTGTCTAGCAATACTAAGGGGTAGGTCTAAAGGCCAGGGGGAGGGGATACTTAATAAATAAACAGAAATTTCAATAAATTATCACAAATAATTCCAGGAGTTGTATATTTGAAAAAAAGATTTTAATATTGTGACTGGGGTGGAGATAAAATTTTTTGAAATCATTCAATGGAAAAACTGATATATATATGTATATATAATACATATTGTATGAAAAATGTGGATTTTATTTGCTCCAAAATAAGTTTTCTTAATATTTTTGTTTGATATTTAACGATTGCAAATATTTCCATATTACGATTTGTACCTAACGCTTCAAGGAATGAGCGGAGTCTGAGAGGACATTGCTCTTATTTCCCAAAGGCTGGGTAATCCCTTCCAGAATAATGATGCTATATTTGTTGTTTACATAATAAGCTATTCCTCGATAAAACTATATTCCTCAAGGTTAATGTAGAAATTAGGGAGGGTCCAAAATACTGAAGTGTTGCAGACCACTCATTGCTGCCAAGATACCGCAGGAAGTGCAGTGCAGCGGGAGATATGATCATTTCAAGATTAGCACTAATTGGAGCGGATATGGTCAGTCGAGTTTAAACGATTCAAATTCCCTGGAGGTTTAATTTTAGCAAGATAATAAGAAAGTGCAAGGCCAGTCATTAAAATAGTGATCGGTGCATTTGAATACTAACAAGGGTGTAATAACGTCTGAACAAGGGTGAAGTAACGTCTGAACAAGGGTGAAGTAACGTCTGAACAAGGGTGAAGTAACGTCTGAACAAGGGTGAAGTAACGTTAATTGCTCATTACATTCTTCGTCACATAGACCCTTTATTATCATGACACTACTAGTTTTGTTCAATTTTTAAAAATGTGATAGCAAACCGGTTTGATGGCCTTCAATAGAGCACGTAAAAAATTATCGTTTGCTTATAATAATTTTTGGTAGACATCACAACATTCTCCTACCACTCCACTGTAAATTGAAACTAATTTTCTCTTCTTCTCTCGAAAGATAGTTTTGTAATTATTCACTATATTTAATAATATATCTCGTTGCAAATTTTTTTTTAAAATTTATTTAATGTGATTTACAACTGTACAAATAATAAATACAATAAGTAAATATGTAGTATGTTTCATATACACTTGAAAATCTTGGGAAGGAACCACCCATTGGTGGGTGGTACTTCAAACATTAATTTAAATTAGAAGGTCCCGTGGCCATCTTCTTTTCAAACGCCTCGGAGGATTATCAGGGATTGTTAAGGATGAAAGATTAAGAATTAATGGGTTAGGATGGTTAAGCAAAATTTTAAGAAGTTTTTTGCAAAGGTATCACAGAAATACAAAAATAGTACAGTTTACTAAAATTTAAATTCTACTCTAAACCATTTTTCAATAATAAATTATCATAGAATCGAGAAGAATCACTTTAAGGATTTCATCAATCTACCAACTCAAAGGGACTCAGATTTAGGTAAAGTGACGTTAAAAAGCTAATTAATTAATTACTATGGTGACATTAAAAAGCCAATTAATTAATTACTATGGTGACATTAAAAGCCAA
>NW_027110397.1:287698-295061 GCF_000696795.3 Halyomorpha halys
AAAAGCCAATTAATTAATTACTATGGTGACATTAAAAGCCAAATAATTAATTACTATGGTGTCATTTAAAAACCAATTAATTAATTACTATGGTGACAATAAAAAGCTAATTAATTAATTACTATGGTGACATTAAAAAGCCAATTAATTAATTACTATGTTGACGTTAAAAAGTCAAATAATTAATTACTATGGTGACGTTAAAAAGCCAATTAATTAATTACTATGGTGACGTTAAAAAGCCAATTAATTAATTACTATGGTGACATTAAAAAGCTAATTAATTAATTACTATGGTGATATTAAAAAGCCAATTAATTAATTACTATGGTGACATTAAAAAACTAATTATTTAATGACTAAGGTGGTAAGCAAACGTTACCAAGTATGCACGCCAGTTAGGGATTTTGCGGCCTTTTGGTCAATCCCAAATCTACATTATCTTTTACGATTTCCTTTGTTAAATATTATTCCGTAAAATAATCTTTTTCTTTCCCAGAAAAAAAATTTTTCCTTTTTATCTTCTCAAATTAACAATCAATATGTTTTCAAATTTTTTATTTATTTATTTTACACTACTTTATAAAATGTGAAACAGTTAATTATCTAAACAAACAAAACGGAAGATATTTCGCAAGAAGATTTCTTATATATTCCTCATTTAAGCCCTGTTTGACTAGTCCAATGAAGGTCCTAGCTTATTATAGATTATATTAAAGATAATTTCATTGCATATTAATCTATCAAAATCAGAAAAATATGAAAAAAAGGTGCCACTATTGAGTGGCACTTCCTGTGAGCCGATTTTATCGAAAAAACTTGCTGACACACTATCCTGTTGTACCTTGCTGCCACGCGTTCCTGTCGTACCTTGCTGTCACGCGTTCCTGTCGTACCTTGCTGCCACGCTTTCCTGTCGTACCTTGCTGTCACGCATTTCAGTCATACCTTCCTTAACTATTAATTGTCAGCTTCCAACGATTTGTTTTCCATTTCTCTGGGAGTTGGTGATTTGCACTGACAAGGGGGCTAAAAACGCAAATTTCGTACGGTCGTACTACTTTTCCTTATTATATATTCCATATATAAAATAAAAATATTTTCTAGCAGATACGGAACAGAACCTGCTATCCACCGAATTCCAAAAACCTTTTCTAAGTGAAACATATCTCTCCTATTTACAAATTATTGTATAGATAAGCAGTTTGGTATGCCAAAATATAAATAATTTTTATTTTTAAAAAATGTATGAAAGTAAATTTCTCACCTCTTTCAAATCATCTCCATTTTCAAGTAAATATCAAAGACCCACCATCTAGCAATAATGATGTAGTACATAGAAGACAGGCAGAATTTTTAAATAATTAAAAATATTATATTACTTTTATGTTATTCGCATTACTGAGAAACATTTAAGTAATTTATAAAAATGCTATTTGAACATTTCAAGAGAGCTGAACTGTTAGAAAGAAATAGAAAAGGGCAGAGTAATAGCTGAATTTTGAATTTAAGTTTTTTAAAAATTCATAAATCAATAAATCGTTTAATTTGTAATAAAAGGTTATTGGCTTGAAATGTTAGATGATTGTTATAATAAGATCTGTACCTACCACATTAAAGATCTCTTACTTACATAATTTCCGAACAAAAAATCTCTAAAGGGATATTGGGAACCAGAATTAGCTCGATCTAACTGTACTGTAGCTAAGAGCGATAATTAACAGTAGGAACCAGGACAAATAGAAGCAACGCATCTCTACTCCGTTAGCACCGTGCACCCGGTAAGGTTGATTCTGGAAACTTATTTTTAATTGTTCTTATATTTGACAACCCTATAGTAAAGAACCTATACCTTACACCCCTATAGTAAAGAACCTATACCTGACAACCCTACAGTAAAGAACCTATACCTGACAACCCTATAGTAAAGAACCTATACCTTACAGGCCTATAGTAAAGAACCTATACTTTACAGGGCTATAGTAAAGAACCTATACCTTACAGCCCTATAGTAAAGAACCTATACCTTACACCCCTATAGTAAAGAACCTATACCTGACAACCCTATAGTAAAGAACCTATACCTGACAACCCTATAGTAAAGAATCTATACCTGACAACCCTATAGTAAAGAACCTATACCTTACAGCCCAATTGTAACAAAAACCTCTTTCTGATTCACATACGGTCAATCATCTCTTTCTTAAAATATTTCTACTTCAAATCTCGTATGTAACAATCTAAAAATTATTCGATGTTAAAAAAATATAAGTGTACGTTTGCAAAACCTAGTAGATGTCTTTTAGAAGGAATGATGAAGATGATATTTTGAACAGGATGGATTACAAACTAAACTTGAAGGAGCAGCCAGAACACACTTAGGCTAATGAGGGCTCGAGTGTCCTCAACTTGATGAGAACAGGATCAATATAGATATAATAGAGATCTCAATGTATGGGAACATGGCCAAATTTGTAAAATAAACATTTCATCTTTCTTGATGAGCTATTTACAGAATCTAAATATGTTATTTACATAGATTTACAATAAGTTCGATTTGAGACCTGTTTCCACAATAAACGTTTCTTGCTGTCTAAATATCTTTAGGATCCTGACAAGTTCAACTTGGCGACGGGCAGATGGAAACCCCGTACTTCCAACTACAAGGCCTTTAACGTAAGTTAAGAATAACTTTTTATTCAGCAAGTTAGTACGTTCAATTAAAATAATAATTTAGCTGAGTTTATCTCCTGAGTATGATATTAAACTTTATCCGACTAAATTTTCAACTAAAATTTATTTCTTAAAAACAATAATTGGTCAACGGGGATTAAACGAAAATTATAGATAACTCAAGAGTATATGATGACTTTTAGATTTTTAGAATTTTATCAACTAGATAGGAGGAATTTTATCTATAATAGAGTCCCGGCCGTTCTACGCACTCATTTAGCTGTGATTGGATTATTGAGAAACTTATCAGTGATATCCTGCCCCATTCATATTTATGACATTATACAATATATAATATATACTATATCTAATCACCATAAAATAAGTTTCATTCAGGGACGAGGTCGTTTAAGAATAATAGAAAATTAAAAAGAAGGGTGCATATCTAACCCCAAACTGGAAGAACAAAAAAGGCTCAACTTAAATAATATTTACAATAAATATATCTAACAGAAAGCATGAAATAAAAAAAAAAAAATACAAGAAGCCAATTAAAGAGCATGACATGATATATAAATTTATGTTATTAATATCGATGTAACACTTTTCTATAAATACAGTAATACAGCCACATATACACTAACGAATCTCTGAATACATAAATAATGGAGTAACATAGATATTATAAAACAATATATATTCACTTCTAATCTTAATTATATTTTTAAATTAAGATGTCATACTTAAAAGTGACAGTTTGAGATGTGCGAAAGCATTGGAAAAATTGGAGCTCTCGGATATTGGAAGGGAGGGATTCCAGAGGGCAGTGGAGCGGGATAGAAAGGAATGTTCAAATGTTCTAGTTCTGGGGACAAGGATATAGAGGTCAGGATGCAGGTGTTTGTGTTTGTGTTTGTGTTTGTGTTTGTGTTTGAATCGACTGAGAATTGGAATTGTGGATGCAGGATGGTTCATGGCTTTATAAAGGCAACATCCGAGGAAATGTTGTCTGAATATACCATAGGGGTGAGTGAGTTCATTATTTGCTTCAATCTTTTCTCCAATCAGAAAAGATAATACTCGTAATACAAATTCATATAAGTAGTTCACTACGACCCATGGTCTTCGATTCACTCCTTAAAAGGGCTACTTCAGCCCTTCCACACAGTTATAAAAGTAGGTGATGTCAGCAACAACTCTTAAACCTAATGAAGGGAAAGGTACCCACTTTACAGAGCCTGAGTGTGGCACAATTATGTTTTGATAAGTGAAGATTCATGGTTCATGTTTAATAAGAGACGTACAAATAAATGCTTCAAAGAAAGTTTAAAAAATAACCGAAAGTAATGGGAAGATCTGATTAAACTGGGACGAAGATAAATTGCATTGTGGTAATGAAATTAGGTATCTTGAGAATTTTAAAGCTTTGGAATTGACTGCACTATCATCCTGTGTAAAAAGGTAAGCACGTAGTGACAGTCAATAAATATTTCATGAAAACAATTTAGGTATGATTTATTTATATTTTTATAAGTTAAGTATTGGCGAAAGCAAAATGTCAAAAAAAAAGAGAAGAAGGAATAAGATGTAACACGTTTGAACTGCTGTAACATACTAACTTTATTTTTGTTTTTTTTTCGGAACCCTCTAAAAAAAAACAGAAATAAAATGTGAATTAGAGGTGCATTACTGTGAAGAAAGAAAAAGTAATTCGTGTTGTGTCTTACCTTTTACTACCTTTGGTATTTTAAGGTTACCTGTTATTTTTAATTTTACATATGAGCTGTCCATTAAGGAGCTATTTTGAGTCAGGAGGTGAGGGGTCTCCTCGTGTTATATCGCATATAATATAAAAAATAAAAATAAAAATAAAGATAAATAAAAATAAAAATACAAATAATAAAGACAATAGATAATGGTGAAATGATAAGAGAAACAGTCTGAAATCAAAAGAAGTGTGAGGGAGGGGGTTGGGGTGCATCAGTAGATGGAGCTATGAGGTGATGTTAATAGGGTTTTTGGGACCTTTCCTGCCCTGCCACCTCGCAGGAAGGGGGGATGGGGTGATAGACTGGAATACTGGATTGAAGGAAGCAGGGAGACTGTCGAAGAATTTAATGTGTCTCCGTGTGATGTGCTGTTGTACAGTTTCTAACTGTAGTTCGTTATGAATGTGTGCCATGTTACGTATTTCAAGAGATGTCCCTCGACATATCTTCTGTAGTGTGCTGTTTTGGTATTGTTGTAGTGATTTCAGAGCTGTTGGGTAAAGATAGTGTAGTAGTGGTGCGCCGTGTAGGAGTGATGGTCGTAGTATTACTTTGTATATGAGTAATTTGAGTCTGAGTGACAGCCCTGGTGAGTAGATGAGGTGTTTAAGTTGGTATAATGTTGTCTTGACAATTTGTATTCTGTTCTGTATGTGTGCAGTGAAAGATAGATGTGTTTCTAGTTTAATGCCTAGGTAAGTGAGATGTTTCTTGGTTTGTATTGTCTGTTCGTTAAGTTTAGGTGCTCTGTTGGGAGTTTTCTTGTATGAGGTGATGGCGTCTGTTTTTTGTGGGTTGATATACTAACTTTATTGGGTTCGGTACATCTCTTTATATACATGCGATCAGCTGATCTCCTCAGTCAGCTGACATCGAAGTACCAGCTGACTGTAACTTATGCATTAGTAAATATATTTATAAAATTCCCCTTGTATATTCCATACAGTGACACAAGAAAACATTATAGAGATACAGACAAAAGGAGCACTTGCAAAAAAGAGTAAACGATATCTGCAATTAGAGACCGGATTTTGGAGCAATTGCATCTTTTGTTCCGCGGCACTATATGTCATCAGGATACGTCCAATCAAGGAAAGGCCATTCAAATAACACTAATTTTATCTTGTTCAATATTGTACGTTGCAGTTTCTGTAATAAATTGTAGGTTTACAAAAAAAAAAAAGGCCTAATGGTCCATTTAAATTGCTACAGATAATACCCATCATAACAACTGTCGCATTAGGTCTGACAGCTGATAGTAGTCAATACACGTAGCAGGTGCTACTGCCACGTTAGCTGGTGCATGAATTTACTTATGAGCTCTAATGGGAGTATGGGGGGGGGGCATTTTGCTCATATATTGTTGGGTTTTAATTGTTTCAGAAACTGAAATTGATTCTTATCAAGATATGACACAATTCATTGAATCGTGTACAGTACAAATGCTTGAGTGACAAAGAGCTGACTTGGTAAAAGGATTTGGTTCGCTGAGAAGATAACATGACAGGTTTTCACGCTGTCGAGGAACCAGCCCAAGTTCTCCATGAGGAAACGTCAGCAGCTCCTTTAGTTTCACTCACGTCCAAGATACGGATTCGAGAAACAGTCACATAAAAACAATATATATCCTCCATGAATTTTTACCTGATTCTTTATAGATATCATCAATGAAGTTTATTAATTTTTATATCAATAGAATATATAATGATTTTGAATGGACGTCCAATAGTTATGGAGTTAGAGGGTGTTTAAAGAACACAAAATTTTCGTACTTTATAGTGTTCTTTTTCGGATAACTCAAAATGCAATCATTTCTCGAAGAAACTCACTATATACCAGTTGAAATATTATTTTCCAATAGAGTTCATGTAGGCCATAACAGCGTTTGGTGTATTCGGTGCATCATCCTTTGCGCCCCATTCAAATAAATTAGACAAATGTCTAATTTAGTTATTTTATCATTAATTATAATTTTTTTTTATACTTTGTTAGTACGCTTCGGAAGAAAGATAATCTCCGGTCCTCTGGTTCTCAACGCGAAATGTATGAACATTAACAAAAGATAACCAACATTAAACATATATATAGTCCGAAGTGATTAATAATTATCAGAGTAACAATAAAATAACAGTAAAAAATATTAAGTATATAGTAAACATATAAAGCGTATATAAAATGAAATAGGTATTAAACTAAAAAAAAAATTAAATCATAAAATATAAGCAATGTGATATAATGCAGAAAAGAAATATAAAGTATAAAAGAAAATAGAAAAAGATATAACAATAATAAAGTGTCGACAATAGTTGAGATCTGGAATGATCTGCTCCATGCTCGGGGGGGGGGGAGGAGAGGGGAGATATGGCAGATGAAAGAGGAAATAAATAAACCAATTGAAAGGAAATTGAACAAATATAAATAAAGAAGGGAGTGCGCTAAAGTAGTAATAGACATTTTTTATATTTATTGTTGATATTTTTAAACTACATTAAATGAATATTGTTTTAGTTTTAAAGGGCTTGTATCTAGTTGTCATTTAGCCATGATGAAACCGAACAAAGTGAGGCGAACTGTCGCTGAGTAATAAATGGTTTTCTGTCAACTACTTGCTGCATGTTCTCGCAATTAATCTCATCACACGCGGTCCTTTAATAATCTTCTTATATATTTTTATCGCTAAATGAGATCATATTTTATGAAATTTAATTTTTTTATTTTTGCTTTAGTAATAATTTATTTCGTAGAGCACACTCTTACAACTTGCAACATGTTACAGTTTTGATGATTGTTAAAAAGATATAACATGTTACAGTTTGATGATTGTTAATAACATATTACAGTTTTGATGATTGTTAACAAGATATAACATGTTACAGTTTTGATGATTGTTAACTACAGATAACATATTACAGTTTTGATGA
>NW_027110397.1:295111-297373 GCF_000696795.3 Halyomorpha halys
ACAGTTTTGATGATTGTTAACAAGATATAACATGTTACAGTTTTGATGATTGTTAACTACAGATAACATATTACAGTTTTGATGATTGTTAACAACATATGACATGTTACAGTTTTGATGATTGTTAACAACATATAACATGTTACAGTTTGATGATTGTTAACAAGATATAACATGTTACAGTTTGATGATTGTTAACAACATATAACATATTACAGTTTTGATGATTGTTAACAAACACTTATGAACTATACTATATCCTACATCCTATACCAGCCAGCAGCATAATTTATTTTTCAATAAGTTTGCCCCTACCCCTCAGTATTTTGGCGAACATGGTGAAAATTGCAACTCCAAAGAAGAAAAACAAACAACATTATAGTTTTACTTGCAGTTCTTCATCGTGGCTGTTCAAACTAATAGGATAAAAAGCCCTCCAAAGTGGGGCGAAACGTCCAACATTAAAAAGTTAAAACTATTTCTTCTTTTTTGACCACAACCCTGACCATCTTCTTTTTATTTAGTAATACGATCAAATATATGTATATATATATATATATATTTGATCGTTATAGTTCATTTAACTAGCTTTGATTTGGGTGCTACCAAGCATCGCAACGTTAAATAGCCCCCGCGATATAATTTTCATAAACCATAAGATTTTTCCAAAAACGCGAGAAATTGATAATTTGCGGATATTGGCGAATATGATGAAAACAGTTGTTCTAAAGAAGATAAACATTATAAACTGCATTAAAGTCCAGTTAATTAGCTTTAATTTGGGTACTAATAATCATTATCCCTTATATATAGTTTTTCATAAACAAAAAGTTTATGAACTTTTAAAAAAAATAAGAAGTTATCTTTTCTACTAAAAAAATAATGAGAAATCAAATTTTGCAGATTTATTTTGGTGACTAAGGTGGAAATTGCTACTCCTATTTTTCAAGTGAGAGCTAATAGACATGTGCAGTAGTACTTTCTACAATATATACCAAAATAAATCACAAAATATTGAGTTTACCTAATTTAGAAAGCAATGCTGTTAAGTGTAACTCGGGAATTATTGAACGTAAATAGCACTATCACGGCTTAAAGAAAAGTTACTCTACTATAAATGGTGTTTAATCAGGTTTTTTAGTAGTTTAATTTTTGTAACGTTTTGAAACATCCGCCATTTTTTATACCCCCTATAGTACCTATAGGTTTTTTTATCTAGCTGTGTGATAAATTTTGACTATTAGCTATATATAATTTTGACTATTAGCTATATATAATTTTGACTATTAGCTATATATAATGTTGACTATTAGCTATATATAATTTTGACTATTAGCTATATATAATTTTCATTGAAGTAATATACAATTGGGATAACCCCCCCCCCTTGCTCTTAGGATTGGACTATTAGGGTAGGTTAGGTTTACAGACAGTATAGACCGCACTTCCTCTCTGTCGTGAAGGTTGGATATACCTTGGATGGACCTTTTATTATTGTAGTATTATAGTAATATATATATGCCATTGAAGATACAAAGTATTACATTGTGCCATTGACTAGAGCTCGAGAAGAGATGGTGGGGGGAGCCCGGGCTGAGTCGATATGGTCAGTGCCAACTCCACCGCGATGCCAGCAGGTTAGCATGTTGTCCCCTCTGTCCTATCTCATCGATGCTGTCAAGTTAGTATATAATATTACATATATCTTATGTATTAACTCTTCTATGTATATATATATCAGCCCTTCACCTGGCGCTCTCTCTCAAGCTCATTTTCTCTCCATTTCAGGGCAGATGTTACTTTTTGACAAGTAAAATTCTTAATACTTGGATACTTATATTTCTGGAAGTAAAATAATTTTTTTTTTTTTCGATCTATGCAATACAAAAGGAAGCTCTAGTCTACTTTATTAATATGTTTTTGTTTTTCAGCTGAGTAAATTTTTAAAAGTAAATATTAAAAGTCTTAATAATTTGACTAGGTGTTCATTTTTTTTTTTTTTTTTTTATTACAAAAATGGACTTCTCTCATTCAACTCTATACTCAATAATGACCAACCCTATTCCTAGGTTTTAGTTAAATTATTATTACTTATTCAATGACCAACCCTATCCCTAGGTTTTAGTTAAATTATTATTACTTATTAGATGACCAACTCTATCCCTAGGTTGTAGTTAAATTATTATTACTTATTATAGTTGGATAAAGGTAGGCTTGCAGATAGTGAGGGTTGTAGTTCGCACTTGACTACGCTGTCCTCCC
>NW_027110397.1:301766-302098 GCF_000696795.3 Halyomorpha halys
TTTTATTTCTTCCAAGTGCTGATGAAGAGTATATTTCACTACTAATGTTTCTAATTTAGTTGCTATCTGGGACACGCACAGACACATACAATACATTTATACACTATTTAATTATGTCTGTATGGATTTTAAAATTAATGACGATTCCCATTCTCCTGTTATTATAATCAGGAATAATCATAAAAACAAACACAAATTAATAAAAAAATATTTACCATACCATCACTTCTTACTTTCATTTTTTACCAGAAATAATACAAGCTACTCACTCAAGTGTAACAGGTATCATGGATGAAACCAAGGAATAAATATCCATTCATACCATTATATAT
>NW_027110397.1:302148-307593 GCF_000696795.3 Halyomorpha halys
TTTAGAAAAAGAGAGAATGAGATAGTAAAATAGGCAAGCAATCAAGATAAAGCAAATTAAAATTCAGACAAATAAAATTAATAATAATATTTAGTACTCATCATGATATACTCATATGTAGTAAAAAGGGACAACTCATCAATTGAATATTTTAGAGAAAGGAACTTCAAAATACTGTTAAACTTATATTCCAATATTATTTTTTTATATTTTAGGTTAGTATTTATAGAAGTAAATATTTACAGTAATTTAAAAGAAATTTTATAATATTTCAATATTATTTGATACTATTAATTTAAATATCATTTTGAACTTTTCTTGGGATTAATATACAGGATCTCCCAGTATACCCGTCCATATCGATTAATTTCTACACTTTTTAATTTAGTTTATGCTCGGTTATGACCAAAGACCGGATTTCCGTGCAGTAAAAAACCCAAGATCGCGAAAGACATTATCCTTTAATTTGTAATAATACTTAGAAAGTTTTCCTACTCATCTTTGAAACAAATGAAAGTCGCTTACTTAAAAACTTGAAGGGCCTATACGTTTAGTGCAAACATACATCAAAATGTACTACTTACATTAAAAACTTAAAATTAAATCCATTGTTGAGAAGCTGTAAGGAAGGTTATTGTATTAAATCCGTAGTTGAGAAGTTATAAGGAAGGTTATTGTATTAAATCCGTTGTTGAGAAGTTATAAGGAAGGTTATTGTATTAAATCCGTTGTTGATAACTTATAAGGAAGGTTCTTGTATTAAATCATTTTATATTTATACTATTCGATTTTCCAACTTTTCATAACCATTTCAATTTTAACTTTCAGAAAAAATGTGTAAAGCGCTATCTATAAAGGAAAAGGATTTCAATATATTCAATAATATGTAAAGCACTATCTATAAAGGAAAAGGATTTCACTATTCAGTAATATGTAAAGCACTGTGTATAAAGGAAAAGGATTTCAATATATTCATGCAAGTAAAACTTATGCAAACGCCTCATATTCCTGTAATGTGAGAAGTTTAGTTAAAGTATCAAAAATTTAAATTTAGTCCAAGAAGAGTCAAACCTGCAATTTAGTTTTTGAAAAACTCAAAACGTGGGAAATTGGCGCTAAATGCACAATATAAAATTAATGTTAATTGAATGTCTTTTCTAAAATTTTCTGTCGATGTTCGGTGGAACATGAAGCTAGGGAAGGGAACGAAAGATGCAACTGCACGATCATCGAATCATAACAGTTGCATGGAGTGCATCTTTTGATAGTATTATTAATTCCCTAACCTTCTCCAATGAATCTAACTCAGAAGTTTCCAATAGAGTGAGGTATTTTAATTTTTTTTGTTTGGATTCTGGTAGTAAGTAAGATTTCACGACGAAGCCACAACATCGAGCCACGACATCTTTGATCCGATGCGTCCTGAAGCCCTAAACCGCCTCGAGTCGAAAACAATTTTGACGCTTTGTAACTTTTTGTTTATAAACGGTAAGACGAATCCAGAAAAAGTTTAGAATGAAATTGTTTTAGAAATTACTATACGAATTGGTCATCCAACTTGAGATTTCACGACTGGCCAGGGAACTAATGTTGGCCGTCATGAAGAAATCTCAACCACGATGAAGGGAAGTTGAATTAGGAAACAATTTGGTCTTTAAAGTTTTTCGATTTTCCTCACTCGTTGCACGCAACGATAAAACCAGTAAATGGTTTTTGGCGGTTCATAATTTTATTTGTAGACAGCATCAGACTAAAAAAGTGGCCTTTATGAATTCGTCTTATAATCACATTTACTTTTAAAATCCTTAAAAAACATTGAAATCAATTGGAAATTCCTGTGGTAGGTAGATAGCTTGTTCTGGAGAAGTTTATAACATTCCTATGTTAGGTGGACAGGTTGTTGTGGAGAAGTTTACAAAATTCCTATTTTAGGTAGATGGGTTGTTGTGGAGAAGTTTATAAAATAGATAATACTGCCACACTACACCAGCACCTCTGTCTTAAAATTACATCCCTGCATATAAATTTAAATACAGTTAATTTAAATATCATAATAGATTATTGGAGAAGTTTGTCGGGGGGGGGGGGAGTACGGTCAGCAAAGAACAACATAAATATACAAAACTATATTTATTTATTTTTTGCCTTTTTGGGCATAAAATAAATAAATATGGTTTTGTTCCGGCATAAAATAAATAAATATGGTTTTGTTTATTTATGTTGTTCTTTGCTGACCGCACCCTCCGACAAACTTCTCCAATCATTAATCTACGGTCAACTATCTACACCTCATCATAATAGATTATATTTAATATTTTCAATTAACCAATTTATTAACGCATATGTATTTGTATGCAAACTACGTTTTAAAAGTGTTATTTGAATACATGTCATAGCGCGATACAAAACGCTTATAAATAAATATTTATATCGATATATAATTATATCTATGTATTATAAAAAAATACTAACAATTCATATTGTTGGGGCAAGCTTTAACCCAATCAGTATCTCTAAGCTACAACTTCAATTACACTTTTAATCATTTTTTTTTTTAAATTTAATAGTTATATGTAATTTTGATCTTGTATAAAAAGTTAATTTAGCTGTTAATTTGTTAATATGATGATATTAATAAATATTTTTGTACGATATTTCCGGTTTACACCATATTCATGTACTGGTATCCATCCGTGGTATCCATATTCATGTTCTGGTATCCATCCATCCATATCAGATCCTCAATTAGAATGTAAAATAGTGAAAGACATTCTTTAAATAATGTGATGCAGTAAAATTTTAATTGTATATATGTAATACACATGACAATATTCCATGATAGAAAAATATGTAATCGACAAACTGAGGATACTGGTTATTCATAATGGTGAAAAAGTAAATTCTTAATTTTGTAATGTAATTATTGCAAATTTTCTCTCTGATAATTTGTATATACATGACAATATTTCACGATAGAAATAGATGTAATTGGTAAGATGAGGATGCAAGTACATGAACACGAAACCTGCTTCAAAAAATATAGATAACTATTATATTCTAAATGGAAGTTTTTTCACCTTATCATGTTAACAAATTGTACAAACAACTTCCTATGAAAGAAAATCCAGAATAAAGCTCTTCTTAGTTTTATTTTTGTCTTTTCAGAGTTAATAATGGATTTAATACATTACAGATAAAGTTGGAAGTTAGGCCATAGAATTATAATATTTAAAATGAACTTTTTATGTTTGGAAAAATATATTATGTTTTCGATAATCAATAAAATTTTTATTAAGAATATAAATACAGCAAATATATCATAATTTGGATCAATAATATAATAAAACTAAATATATTATACTTTGGATAATATGATAATTGCGGGCCATAATTTTTTTTAAGAATACAAGTAGAGAAAATATATTATAATTAGGATTATTAATATAATAAACCTAAATATGTCAAGCTTTGGATAATATGATAACTGAGATCAATAAGATTTTTAATAGGAATACAAATCGTTTTTTGGCCATAGAGAACTAAGCTGCATATTAAAACTTTGGAGGAAATGATTTCTGTAAAATAATTAAATATCCCGTCTTCTTCTAAACGAGACCTGTTCAATATTTGAACAGATGTCACTGATTACACAAGATCCATTTCTTTAATCTCATGTCACTGTTTTTTCAACACTATAATTATCAAATTTATCAATTAATTAATTGAAATCACAAGCTATTAAGCTTGATATAGCACTTGATTAATCTCCCATTTCTAATCAACATGATTAAATTTTGGTACAATCACGAAGGCGAAAATGGTTAAATTTAGTATGTATTGAAATTTTTATAAAAAATCAGTATTCTTTAGTACTGGTGCAAGTACTGGTATTTGGTGGGGGAAACAAGTCCGGCAAGTGGGCCTAGTGGTCCTTTTTGCAAACCCCAACGACTACCTGGGTTGCCGCCGCATACTATAATCATTCTAGATTCATTCTTCGGGACCGCCGAAAAGCGAATATTAAACCAGGTGGGAATCGAACCCACAACGTTCCGAACCGAGCGCACTGGGACCTGCGCCCCCAACCTGCATGGCCGCCACGTCGCTGTATTCTTCAGTAAGAAAGTTGATTTAAAAGGTTTTCAGCTGAAATAGAGAACAGCTGCTTGCTATTATTGGGTCAATCTAAATAGCTCATAAATCATAAAGGCACAGGTATCCGAATCATAAAGGCACAGGTATCCGAATCATAAAGACACAGGTATCCGAATCATAAAGGCACAGGTATCCGAATCATAAAGGCACAGGTATCCGAATCATAAAGGCACAGGTATCCGAATCATAAAGGCACAGGGATCCCAATATGGACAATTAAACAATATGAATATTATTTTATTACAAAATACAAAAACTAAAAACAGGTTTTCATGAGGTAAAGGTATCGTTGATTATAAATTATCAGACTATTAATTACTTATTTATCAAATTTAAGCAATTGATAATATTATTTGGCAACAGTTAATTTATTTAACAAATACTCGTCAATTTCGAAATTGCTTAGCTCGCGCCTTCTGTCCAGAAACTTAAAAGTTTCGATTTCCGAAGCTATTATCCTTACCACAGTTCTTTACGGACCTCATACACTGAGAGACGAGCAGCGCCATAAGGTTTTTGAAAACAAAGTATTACGTAAAATATTGGGACCGAAAAAGAACGAGCTAACAGGAGAATTGAGAAGGCTTCACAGCGCTCAACAACTGGAGGGAACTGCACTCGGTAATTGGCCTCCCGCTGCACCGGGCAATAAGATGGGCGTGTAAGTTTGAAGAACGGACCCCTAAAATGTTAATAAACACTGAATCGACGGGTGGACCAGATCGTAGATGGGAGGATTGGATTAAGACTGATATAGTAGATTTGGGTTTGTAGGGGCATCAGATGTGTGTAGAGAATGGTACCAGTAGTGGTATCGGCATGGAACCTCCGGACTGGATAATCCTTTGTTATATTTGGCAACAGGCTTGGGGGCGATATCGTCCGTAATGCTTTTCCCATTACTTTTTTTTTCAGGATCAGGATTATCTTTATTGTTATTGTTTTAATGTTCATCTTTTGCTATGATTATTTTTTTCCTTTCCTTAACTCTGTGAAACTCAGCAAAGCTTCAATCATATCATTGCACCTGAGCGCACTTCACTTTTTCCCTTAACAATTTATTACAAGTTGTAGTTATTTGCATTCACTCAGAGCTCACACATTACAAGTTTTAATTATTTACATTAACTTAGAGCTCACATATTACAAGTTGTAGTTATTTACATTCACGTAGAGCTCACATATAACAAGTTGCGAAGTGCAAGGCTCCGTGCACAGCTGACTGAATGAAGTGCAAGGCTCCGTGCACAGCTGACTGAATGAAGTGCAAGGCTCCGTGCACAGCTGACT
>NW_027110397.1:307833-313817 GCF_000696795.3 Halyomorpha halys
GAATGAAGTGCAAGGCTCCGTGCACAGCTGACCGAATGAAGTGCAAGGCTCCGTGCACAGCTGACTGAATGAAGTGCAAGGCTCCGTGCAAAGCTAAAGGAATATAACTTAAATTGTTTTGGGGAATACCCTTATTGGCTAACAGTCAAGGATGACATAATAATAATAAAGTGAGTGGGAACAATGTTTGTCGGTAGAAGGTGGAACGATGGAGTGTCGTGAAATCTATCGTCTTCACTCCCAACCAACTCAGTCCACTCCATCATTCCTTTGTTACAATTGTAGTGAACGCTAGAGGCTATTTTAAAGTGAATAAATAGTCCTGCGCAGTATGTAAGTGGAGAACAAAAAAATCTTTAGGTTATAATTATATTAACAATTACAACATCTCCATGAACTAAATTTAACAAGAATGGAAGAAGGAATAGAAATTAATAAATGATTGAAAAAAAAGACTTGTTTTTTTGGAAGGAAATGTAAAAGGCTCCAGATGGAATAATTAAGGAAAAGTTTCTTCATCCGCGTCGATAAAGCGTTTAGAACTCACTCCGTAGCTGGGCAAAATGGAAAGGCTTGAGGGGGAAGAAAGAAATATACTTAGCTCCGGGAAGAGAAGGAAATAATCGACTAGAGACAAAAGGAATCCGATTATAATGAAATGAAGGGAGCGGGCCGAAGTTGATAAAAGAACTGTCAGGGCTTTGAAGAGTCCTTATTAAAAGAGTCTTTTCAGCTCCCCAAGTCTCTTAATTGTATCCCGGTTAGAAAAGTTAACAAATTATGAAAGAAATAACATTGAAAAAATACCGAATATACTATCTCTTCAAATCGAAAACCGTTCATCTCTCTTATCTGTTTATATTTAAAAAATACATTATATGACATAGTAACATATATATTAATTTTATTTTAAAAACACATTATCTATGATGAGATTTAGATACAAATTGAGAAATATAATAACAATATAATAAACATTCAAAATACTGTCAACATAATGGTTATAGAAAGGAAATAACAACTCGTCTGGATTAGTTTTATCGCGCCTATCACTTTATGGTATTGCTCGTTACCGAACGTTAGAGAGGAAAGAGATTGGAAGTAGGGGCAAGATATAACCTTACTATATTTCAAAGCAATACAAAAAAAAAAAGGGGGCCACGCCCTTGGGGCCTAGGTTTACTTTGAGGTTAATAGTAATGTCCGACATTGTAATCCAAAACTTCACTTTTCCTCCTTCATCTAAGGGAAGTAGGAGTATAATGGAGAGGGTAAGCTGTCAGGCTATGATCGTGGGCATTAAATGGACTCCAGAGGTGTGGCAAAGGAGTAGAAGCCAATCATCGGCAGCCTTCTCGTTCAGTTTAGATTACAATGAAGAACTTGTCAACAATCCATTTTTTGGCTACCAAGAAGATGAGGGAACGCCACTCCGAGCAGATTAGTCATTGGTAGTGGAACCCACTTTGTATTAATATTTTTGTTGCACTATCATGAAATAAATTTGTTTATAATTAATAGGCATTGAGCTGATCCACTTTGCCATTGGAAGAAAATGTTATTACCTTCATTCCAAAAGTGGATATTTTATCTTTTTTTTTTTTGCATATTCTAGTAGTTGGCCGCATGCATAAGGAGAGGTTTTTGGTTCATTGAATGAACAGTAGCGAAATTCTAAACATACAAACACATCAATAATATAATGACTAAAAATTAATATCAGGCTACATTATCCTGAAAAAGGTTATAACTATTATTTCTTCAAATTTTTCAAGGTTATAAAAAAAACCTTAGTTTGACCAAGAGAGAAATCTTTTCACTTTTGGCCTAATATCGTTGAGGACTTTGCTACCTTGATGGCTGGGACAGAGAGGAGCTTGGACGTGGTTTATTAATTATCCTTCATCAAATACTAATTATTCTTTTTTATAAGAGCTTCCTCGACCGATTTAGATCTATAGAGAGGATCTATTGTCAACAGAGGAATAAAAAACTAATTCAATTTGTGACATATAAAATGGTGAGAGCTGGATGTAGGTGGCATTGGATATTATGCAAATGACTCAATTTGGGCTCCAATAGGACAGGCGTCCTTAGCCTCATAACTTCCAAATTTCCATGACAACTGTTCCAATCGCCCTAAGCCTCTGGCTCTCCTAATCCATCTTGAAATCTAAACAAGGCGGCAGAGAACCAATACCTCATTAATATCATATTAAACTAGATTCTATCTCAACGACTACGTATTTAATTATTGTATATAAAATAATTATCTTACAAATCTCATAATACACTTGTAACTTTCGTACGCCAGGCGTTCTTTGATACGTCAATTTTTCAATTGTACTACAATCGCCGACGACCGCCAGAGGGAAATAGATAAATAGCGGATTCCTAATGGAGAGGGGGGGGGGGCGACAATTTTATCTAGTTAACAGGATTGGCAACACTGCTCGTCTGGGAACGTTCTGGCCTCTTCTCAGTTCCAGCATCCTAATCTTTCTAGTTTCCAGAGATATTTAGTCAATAAATAATAAAAAAGCACGAAGTGTCTAAGTATAAATTAATATTGTTTAAATTGGTGAAGTGGAGTGAAGATGGAGCTCATAGGACAGCAAAGATATGAGGAGTTACGGATAAAAATGGATAAGAAATTCCTAAAATAGTGTGAATAATAAATAATTATCTATTTTATAAATTAAGTGAGCAGTGCCATCTTAACATTTAAGCTCCTGGGTCATCTGGTTCCTGTAAACAATAAATTAAAACTAATCGAAAATGGACTGATTAGTTAATGATTGCTTTAAGATAGATTCGGCAGTTAATCACTAGTGTCGATAAATAGCAATGCTTTGAAGAATTAACTCTTTTTTATATAACTAAATAGTTTGCTCAAATCGATAGATAAAAAATCTAATATATATTAGATATATAATCATTTATTATAGATAGATTAGATATACATAATATATCACTTATTATAGTTATATTAGATATATCACTTATTAAAAATATATATAATATATTACTTTTTTTTCGTGTTAGACTTTCTAAATATTAAATAAAATAAAAAGTTATTAACATTTCATGTTGTGTCCCCAATGATCTAAAAGACAGCCTGAAAGGTATATTACTCAAGGGTGGAAAAAGGAACGGTTGGAGAGAACTCTATTAGCTGTATAAGGAAGTAGATTTTATTATAAAAAAGGAAGATGCTCCGAGTCCGGTCGAAACAATTCAAACAGTAATTAAAATATTTATGGTGAGCCAAACTTTGCAATAAGATAATATATATCATGAAATAAAAGTAAAATAAGGTGTGTTTAGATATAATTTTAAATTATATAAAAATGTTAATATAAAGTAAGTTAGTTAAATAAAATAAAAGTATAAATAAACTAGAATCACAAAAGGGCTATTAGAGAATTAATGAAAACGGAAATAATAACAAATGAAAAAGTAGATAACAAAGAAATATAAAAATACAATAAACACTAAAAGACGGAAAATAAAGGATGTCACAAAAAATGATTGTATCTTTAGAATCCTTTCTAAGATTATTTTAGTTATTTGTATCTTTTACTGCCCAGATGAAGGGCATACTCTAGGCGTAGGCTCACAATAAACAGCTTTATTATTTTAGTTATTTGTATCTTCCTTTTTTAATATGCATTAATTATTTAGTATCTAGTAGATGGACAGGATAATACACAGTCGTCCAAAAGATAGAAACAAAAAGAAATAAGAATTTGAAAAAAAAATTTCATAGTAAAAAAATGTCTTTTCATATTTCTTTTTCTGGTTTTGATGAAATAATTGTTCTAAATTATTTACTTATTAATATTTTGATAAAATTGGGAATTACAGAGCAGACAGGTAGGGTACACGACAAGCGTAGGGCCTAATGAATGGCAACTTTCACATCCTAATAAAGAACTAACATATTCAATATCGCCCGGCGGCTCTAACCTAACTGTTCTAACCTCTATGCTCTATGCTCTACCTATTCGTCTCTTAAAAGTTATCACCATATCAGGGAAGAAAATAATCTTATCAGAGAGAGAAACCTTATTCTATACTACTTGTGCTACCCCAACTGTATTGGGTTCGTAATACAAAACAAATACCTAGGTAGACAATTTTTTTTAAATTCTTATAATGAATAGATAGGGTACAATAAATTTATAATATTTATAACAGTAATACATGTTTTGCTTGTTTTGTCATTTGTGTTCTTTTATATTTTTCTTTCTATATATCCCCCCTCCCCATTATTTATCAATATATCTTATTAGGTTTTCTATCTTAACCCACCATAACTTTCATTTTTTCCCCTCTTTAACAAACATACCATAAAATTAAAATATAAATAATAACATTTTTGAATAAAATAACAATACATACACATAAAAATCTATAGTATTTTCACACATAATATTCATTTAAAAACATTAACAACTATCTACAACGATATAACCATGTACATAATTCAAGATAATAAATATAAAATTTAAAAAGGAAGTAATAGATATACAAAATATAATAGTAATAAAAACGTAGGTACTAAATAGATATAACAAAGTAATAAGACAGCCTTCTAGCCATTTTGGACAGTGTTTACTGATTTCAATCAAGATATTTTTCGTTCTCATATTGCCGATATCCCATCTCTACTATTAGGAATTACTTTACACAATTATTTTAACAGCAATTAAAATAACGATTCAAGTGTACCTTCTTCAAATTTATTTTATGTTTAATAAGGTACATTTGAAAATGACGATATGTTGATCGGAACGTCAACGCATTATGCGTAGCACAGCAAGGTGTTCAGGTTTAGTCTGAACCAGGAAACTGCTAGGCCTTCTAGGAAATATTTCGTCAACTAATTAAGTCAACAAAATTTTTAAAACCATTCTTTGATTCTATGGCCTACCATCGATAACCAAATACGTAAGAATTCATAACAATGACATCCATATTAATGGTATGGCCAAAGAAATCAGTGTGTAGTTAAGGAAATAATGCAATTGTTATAAAATCAAAAAACTTTTTATGGTTGTATCCTTGAGAATGGCCTGAGGGCCTAAACGTTATTAAAGAATAAAGATTGAGAGTAAAAAGGATCAAAATTGTGTAAATGGATAACAATTTAATATTTTATTTAATAGTCAAAACATAAAATCATACGCGTTGCGTTCATCAAACTCTGTTCAATTAGCACCCCACAGAACTCTACATTACTACACCACAGAACTCTAAAGCACCCTACAGAACTCTAAAGCACCCTAAAGAACTCTACAGTACTAACCCACAGAACTCTAAAGCACCCTACAGAACTCTACAGTACTACCCCACAGAACTCTACTGCACCCTACACTATCCTACAGCACCCTACATACGCCCCCATAGTTTGCATAAATATCCTATAATTATTCCTATTATAATTTTTCCTGAGACGATAATAACAAATATAAGTTTTGTTACCGCCGATAATACGAGTTTAACTAAACATAGTTAAGGCCGAGAACATCGTGCGGTCTCGGCTTTCTCGTTCAAATCGGATCAATCCATTTTTCCTTTTTCTCCTTTCTTTATTCATAAAACTCTTCAATATTTTGTGTTTATCATTGTATATTATTACTAGCAACAACGGTATAATATTGGTCAATAAACAAATAAACGAAACTAAAACCACTTTCTCGATAAACTTTTCGATTCGGGAAAATCTACATTTAAGCCCCGTCGAACATTCGATAAAGATGAGAGCTATCTTACATTAAAGACAATTTGATTGTAATTTGATATGCCCAAGTTAATCAAAATCGTTTTTGAGGAAATCAGAAAAATATGAAAAATCGTTTCACAAAAAGTTTTTGTCACACCCCTAACTTTATAATCTACCTTAAAGTTGCTGTCACACCCCAGACTATATAGTTTACCATAATGTTGCTGTGACATCCCAAACTTTATAATCTACCTTA
>NW_027110397.1:314746-335308 GCF_000696795.3 Halyomorpha halys
CTAGAGTATATAGTTTACCATAATGTTGCTGTCACATCCCAAACTTTATAATCTACCTTAAAGTTGCTGCCACACCACATACTACATAGTCTACCTTAAAGTTGCTGTCACACCCTAGAGTATATAGTTCACCATAATGTTGCTGTCACATCCCAAACTTTATAATCTACCTTAAATATGCAATTTCAGTTTCGTACGACTCTTGAGCTAGGCTGCTCACAGACAGACCATTTTAAGAAACTTATTTTTTTGGACTTAGGGAGGAATTTAGGTCCAAAACACGAATTCGAAATTTCCAAGATCGCACTTTCGCTTACTATGTATTCCATATATAGGTAAATGAAAGCAGAAAATAGTTCAAACGAAATATTTTACAATATAAATCAAGAAGTAACCTAATAAGACTTTTTTTGGCCAGTTCTTCGCCAGCCTCCAACTCTTCAAATTTTATTTGACCTTACATTTCCTCCAATAAATGTATAGTAATTATGATCGAAACTGTGTTAACAAAAGAGAGCTTGCAATTGTTCAATGTTAAACAGGAACTCCGTGCATTACCTCTTCCGTAATACATTATACAATACAATCAGGAATCACATGAAGGAGATAACACAGCAAATGTTTGACTAATACGAAACTATTGACTTTTTTTTAGTTAGCTATCGATTGTTTGTTGTTTATTATTGTAACAAGATCAATTCAACATCTCGTTTAAAAAACAAAACAAATTCGGTTTATAAGAAAGGAGAATTCCAAACAGTGAATCTGGCCAAGGTCCAACTAGCTTTCTACAAACCTCAATGGCATCGAGGAACCAGTTTGTGCACAGATTATCGCTCTAATAAAATCCCTCAAAAGGGAAAGTTTGCCGCCAATACATTATCTATTCCTAGTATATTTTTGTAATAAAAAAAATAAAAACACATGATTGAAAACTTTTACGAAGAGATCATGTTTGCCAAATCAGTTGCTGATATGATTTAGAGCCTTCGCCCTTAGGGACCCTTAAGATTATAGAATGTAAGAAGTTAAGATAATGTAAGCAGACTAGTGCTTACAGTATGGGGCTACATCTGGCACCCGTGAGGGGAAATACTCAGTAATCATGGAAACTATTCCACAATTAGCCAGAAACCCGCCTTAAGAACTTTTAATTACTCTCCCCCTTTTTCGTTTTAGATTTTTTTTATTATTAATTCCTCATGATTGTATCCTTGGTATTCTACAATATTTCACAATCATCTTCCATGTCTTGTTTTATTTCACAATCATCTTCCATGTCTTGTTTTCCAGCTGTATTCTACAATATTTCACAATCATCTTCCATGTCTTGTTTTCCAGCTGTATTCTACAATAGTCCACAATCATCTTCCATGTCTTGTTTTCCAGCTGTATTCTACAATAGTTCACAATCATCTTCCATGTCTTGTTTTTTCCCTGTTAGCTTTTACTTTAAGATGCAGCAGACGATATCGTGGTCTGAATTTGAAAACACTTGACTGAGTATTAGGCCATTCATTTGATTGTTGAAACCCCCAGAAAATGATGGAAAAGAACAAATTCAATGTCAATCAATGATAGCAATTAAACATAAAATGGAAAAGAAATAGGATGACTGACCACTGTATACACTCTTCCTGCCTCTATTGTTTAGCATGTAATTACTTGCTAGCATTCATCCATTGTAACTATCACAGTTATTGTCAGCCAGGGTCGGCGAATAGGCCACGGCAGCACCGTGCCAATAAAAATATTTGATTTTGATTATGTGTAAATATGAGTTATTGAACATGAATTATGAGAAAATATTTATAATCAATTAACAGATATGTTGTATAATTATTCGATAAAAATAAAATTCTCCTCATAAACAATTATTTAATTATGAAAATTAGCAAACCGAGCTTCTATTATGAAACCTAGCCCTCCCCAGACCGATCCTAAACACAGCTGCCTTTATATCTTAGTAGTTCGTAGATTCAAATGGTTTCCCTAAGCATTTCCATATTTGTGTAAAATTGTTTAAAAAATAAGAAACATGCAGGGCGGTCCGCGCACCAAACCTCAGTTAGCACCCTATTATACCTCCCCCTCCCCTTCCCCGCTCCTAACAACATTTCGTGTAGATTGGTCGGCTTAAGTAATCGATTATATTGCGATATTTGAAAAAAGAAACCTCAAAAAAGGCCCAGGGAAGGCTATAATTATGACAAAAATATAATACTTTTCTGTTGCTACAAAAATATGTATTTTAGGATTTCTCGAGATGGTAATAACAAGTATACATTTTGTTCCTGCCAAGAACACAACAGTTTAATAAAAGATAACTTAGCCGTAATACAATTCGGTAAGATCGGGTGGTATTGCCTTTTCCATTTAAATCGGATAACTCAATTTTTCTTCTCCTCTAGTTCTTCATAAAATTGGATGACTCAATTTTTCCTTTATTTTCTCGCCTAGTTATTCGTAAAATTGTTTCAGTTCTGTATTTATCCATTGTTTATTGTTGCTAACAATGAAAAATATTTATTTTTTCAAATAAACAATATTGAAGGTATTTTAAAGAAAGATTTAATATTACTACTTAGTAATAGATAGCATTTCTGTAAATGCTGATTCTACATTTTTTAAAAAAAGACACACACATCAAACCGTTTTATGGACGCTGTAAGCTGAGAAAAATAAATAAAATATTCTGAAACTCTTTTATTTTATCATAATATAAAAAATGATAACTCCTTTGTTCTTTAAATTTTAAAAATGTTTAAATTACTAAGTAAACTAGGCTTATAGATTTTTTAAAACCAAAAATGTGGGCGAGGTTCGATTCAATACGCCAAATAATCTTTATGTTTAATGCACCACAAAACTTTTTTTTCAGTTCCAAGGATGAAATATATTTGAATAAATTTTGTTAGATTATAGATTAAGATTTCATTATAATATTTTTTTTTTCTAAATTCAATATTTCAAGCAATTCTAAAAATATTTTTTATATTACCTAAAAATTCCAAATATACTGTACTTACTGCTGTAATATTAACGAGTGTTTTGAAATTAGTTGTTAGTTAAGACCGTTTGTCTAGTTTAGTAAGAGCTGTAATATTGATATCTGTCATTTTGACTATGGATAATTTCCACGGGCCAAGAAGCATGTGGATCGAAGTACTGCGTAAAACATTAAGGTTAGGAATAGAACAGCTTTTCGAGGAAGAGGTTCTAGGATGAAAGGAGTAATTAGGTCGTATTCAGGAGCTTTGCCGAGAGATAATTTCTGAATGATGTAATACATTGGGTCGGAAGGTCATTCGGATTGGATTTAACATTTGATTTTGAATATATTAATATATATGTACGTAAATTTATTGATGTATAAATAAATAAAATATAAATAAAAAAAAATAAAAATAAATAAAATACAAATAAAAATATATAAAATATAAATAACTTGAATATATAATTCTGTTTCAATCAATTCGATATGGTTTGGATTAAGGATTTTAGGATGTGAATTAAAGCTTCTAAAAAGGTGCTAAACCAATATCTGGGATTTTTTAAAATCCCATTTAAACCAGCTATAGGATTCAGTAAGAAGTCGATAATTACAACTTTTGAAGTTGAGAAGGTTTGTAGTGGACGATCACAATTATTTGTCAGAAGTTAAATTTAGGGAGTTAAATTTTGAATTTCCTGAGTTCGGTTTTTAGTTTTTTAGTCAATTTAATATAATATATTTTATCTGTTGGTTATCTAGTCCTGTGAAACTTCAATATTGCTCTCCATTTTCCCTGTAATAAGATACGAGTCTGTTGTTGTCCTGTATACTGTTTCTTACAGATCCTGTAAGGTTTGATATGGCTTCGTCAACACCTTGTTTAAATGAAATTTTTAGATCTAGTTTGTTTTCCAAATATTGACAAACTCTTTCCCAGTCAACTCGTCTAATAATCAATGAAGGATTGGAGGGCTTAGGAACGTAGTTACAATAAAAGCAAAGCAGAACTAGACTATGAGGCAATGTCATCTAGGAAATCTATAATGGCTCCCAAAGACGGAACTTGGGAGGTGATAAAAATAATAATAAAATAACCAAGATAAAGATAAGGTTTTAAAAGGATGTAGGCCAATAATTTAGTTTCACGGGTGAGAGGACAGAATAGCTATTGGAAGTTGAGAAACGGGATAGGATCATACCACGGGGGTCAAGTCACCAAAATCACATACATATATATATATATATAAAACAAATAACAATAATAAGAAAACCAGAATCAAAACAGATCATAACAAAGGTACATAGAAGAATAAAAATAATAACTAAGAATCCCGGAGCCCACTCTATCCCCTCCGAGTCCAGTCTACACAACCAATTTTAAGGAATTTCATAGCGTTATTTATGTACATATTTTTTTTTTTTTTTTTTTTTTAAATATTTTTCTGGTCTGAAGGATTTTAATTTTTGCCCTTATTCAATAGGATAAAGTGATGAACTGAAGAGTAGTAGGGATGGCACAACCTAACCCTCACTCATTTCGCTGTTCCTAAAGCTAAGGCAGATGTTAAGAGTAGATGACGAGGTCACGTGGCTTATCTAGACATCAAGCAGAAACACATTTCGGTCCGTGTCCACTCTGTCTAGATAAATTGTCTACTATCTCTTATGTCATACCTTCATGTGATTCCTTGATCTTATGTCATACTTTCTTGCTTGGGTTCGATAAGGATGAAAAGTAAAAAGTCTTTTCTTTTAATTTTAATTCTTTCTTTTTGTGTTATTTCAATTAATGACAATAAAATGATGGTGGAAGTGGATTTTTTTTTATATGGGAGAAATATAAATATGTTAACAAATTATTAAACACTAAAATGTACGGAAACAAATTCAATTAAAATCTAAAAATAAATTATCATTACAGAAAAATAAAAGATTAAAAAAATTAAAACTTAAAATATTAAAAAAATTAAAAATAAAATAACAAATCACATGTACAAAAATTTAAATTCGTATAATTTCGTTCTCATAAAAACATAGAACACAAGTAGCAACACTAAAAACAAGTAAGTAAAATGCAATGCACAAATAAACAGACAAGCCTTCCAGAAACAGACTAACTGCGCCTTTCAGAAACAGACTAACTGCGCCTTTCAGAACCAGACTGACTACGCCTTGTAGAAACAGACTAACTGTGCCTTCCAGAAACAGACTAACTGCGCCTTTCAGAAACAGACTAACTAGGCCTTCCAGAAACAGACTAACTACGCCTTTTACAAACAGATTAACTACGCCTTGTAGAAACATACTAACTGCGCCTTTCAGAAACAGACTAACTGGGCGTTTCAGAAACAGACTAACTATGCCTTGTAGAAACAGACTAATTGCGCCTTTAAGAAACAGATTAACTGCGCCAACCAGAAACAGACTAACAGCGCCTTCCAGAAACAGACTAACTACGCCTTCGATAAACAGACTAACTACGCCTTCCAGAAAGAACGGTTAGGATCTGGAATTACCAAGACAAAAACCCACACTTACCTTTCTGAATTTCACTCTTACCAAGATCTACTGCAAACCTTACAACACTGTTCCAGTGGTTATTAGAGTGATATGGTTATAACAATTTTATAACACCCTGTTATAAAAAATTGTAAAAATCTGTCTAGTCATTAATCTTAATTTGTAATCTACACAATTCAGTATTAAGTTAAGAAAGAAATTTCTAATCAAAAACTAATCAATTCAAACTATTATTTTTTCATTGTAAGTCATGTCTTATGAGACATGACTATGAGGACAATTAAATCTCGAAATGTCGCTCTTATTATTATTGTCTCAAATATATACTCAGGGTGTAACAGAGAACCACAGAGAACTCCCACATTTTGAAGGATTGTGGCAGGGAGAAGGAATGCCTCATAGGAATGGAAAGGGAATAGTTAGATAGTGGGAGTCCTCCAGTTTTAAGTAGCTAACACGGGTGAGCAGCTTAGGTTTGTCCTGAAGAACCGTTCTGTTATCGCTATCCAGAGAGCTCACTGATTGCATTTCGACAGACTCTGAACGTTCTCCAGAGCCCTAAATGATTGTTTTATGGGTCGCAAATCTTCGCGGAACAAAAGTACAACAATTTTCTCATTCGAACACATTGGCATGTACTAACTGGAGGATTCCTACAGCTTCCCATTCCTTCTACACCTGGAGGACTCCCACTACCTAGGTACTAGGTACCAGCTTCCCATTCCTTCTACACCTGGAGGACTCCCCACACCCCTGAGACATTGCTACGCCCATTCCCATCTCCACGCTCCTTCAAAACGTGGGAGATTTCTCTGCTGCACTCAGTATACAATCAATAATAAAGAAAAAAATTACAACAATTTCAGTTAAATAATTTACACAATTTCACATATATGAAGACATAATGTAGCACAACAACAGCCTAAAAAAACATGTATCAGCTATGACATGATGATCTTATGGCAGGCTTATGGGATACGAATGCACTAACTTTCGAGTGCTATGAATGTGCCTCCACCAATTATAAATAATGTATGTTATGTTGTGACATCAAGCTAATTCGTAGCATCTCTTGGCATACTGGAGCCAGCAGAGCACCAACTGGACAGATAGTCAGATGGAGGATCATGTTCATCATCAAGAGGACCATCAGGTCCCTATATGCAAGTGGCATGTAATAGCCGCTACAGAAATAAACTAATAAACAGTAAAACGTTAAATTCACTAGATATGATCCTGGGCTAGGAACTTATTACGTAACAATGCAGAGCTTATTGCTTCTACTCCCACATTCTGGTCTAAACATTTTATTTTAAACTATCCTTGGTTAGGTCAGATAAATATTATAATTCCTTATACTATTGATTATAGCGTACATAAAGCCACAAGTACTATCAGGTCTTTGAAACAAGAGAACGGTATCGTACGGTCCTGCACTCAGTGTACGAAAGCGATTCCTGGACGCTGGAACTGAATGATAGATGCAGTTAAACATGGAGAGAAACATCCTCAGAAGAATATTTGGTCCTGCAAGAAAGGGGCCTGATCAGGATCGTCGGCGGAAGAAGTCACAGAAGTCTGCGTATTGGTAATTGTAAATTTCTTTAATCGTAACAGTTGGTGTGAGCGAAGAGGCTGTTCTCAATGTGTCTGTCACAGCCAAAACTATCAACATTTTTATTTCACTTGTATATTTCTTGTAATAAGCTTAGCTCTTACTGACACATCCATCATCATTCCAATTGATAAAGTTTGCTCTTTCTGATACATCCATCATCATACCAATTGATAAACGCACTAAATCTTTATAAAATACCTGATAGGGTTTCCGTCATCAAGAGTGCCAGGATAAGATTCTTGGCGCTCCACAAAGAGTCGAGCATGGTAAAATCTCTAAAACAACGGGTGGAGGGATACCCGGATGGAAGAAGAAGCAGAGTACCTTGACTTCGTCGGCTGCTAGATGTAGAGTAGGATTCTTGGATCGTTGGATTGTGAAGGGAATCCGAAGAAAGGTTGATGTGGAGGAAGCGTAGTTCCATTAAGGATCACAGCGCCATCAGGTAGGATAGGTAGGACATGTGCTATCCTGTAAGTTAAAATTAAAAAATATTGAAAAAAAAAATGACAACTTGAAAACATAATGCCATCAAAACTAATTAATAATATAATAAATAATAGTAAAACAAGAGTGACTATAAAGTGTACTATAATAGAAGAGGAAAAAGGATTTTATCGTAAAGCATTTTGACGGCTCCTTCTTAAACTAACTTCACTAAAAAAGAAGAAGTTTATCACTTAACTTTTTCCAATTCTACCTTGAGAACTTGAGTGATTTTTTCTCTGTTTAAATATTATTGACGCAAAAGGAAACGTAACATTTTTTTAAATAAAAATACGACTAGTAGAACATTTGCGGGAACTAAAAAAAGGAACAATAAATATTATTTTATTTTTTTTAAATTTATTTCTATAACGAATGAGATTTTTTGTAGAGTAGTTTAGAGCAGTAATACATATATGAACTTGAATAATTTTTTTTGTCCATAAGGACATCGAATTCTATAAGGCTTACTACAATGATTCCATAATGAGTTAGCACGATATTAATTCCATTAGGCTTACTACAATAATTCTACAATTAGTTATATTAATAATATATATTAATGTAACAATGAAGCAATAGAACTAAATAACTATAATTATAAGTATATAATTAGTGGAGTAAAAATAGCTAAAAACTTAACTTTGTTTAGAAGTGTGTTAACATTAATTTCTGTGAATGGATTATTATAGTGTAATAACGTGAAATAATGATATGTTGGAAAAATATAATAATAACAAGTTTAGGACTCCCTGGAGGTCGGTCCGTAGGTGTTATATAGATGAAGATTTTTCAAAATTGGCGCCTTATAGTTTAATGTTTATAGCCAAGGACTGCTACAGTATTATAAGTAGCTCAACTATCAATTCAATATGGCATACTTTATCGTCCATTTAACGAACTTCAATCAGATCCTTTGAGATCTTTCTGCTCAAATCGATACAAAATTCTTTACCAGGGATTCAAAATTCTCTACAGTGGCGATCTCTGGCGGTCGATTTTATCGAAAAGTTGAAGTCACATGTGAGACATGTACCCACCTTAAACATGAAAACCCAGTTTGGCGAACTATTAGGAAACTAGATGCATAATGACAATGAAGTATCGAAAACCCTTTAAAGCAAAGTGCCTAAGTTCATAAAGTTGAGACCACTTAGCTAAGCTTCTCTAAGACCCTTCGACTTTTAGGATTCTAAGTTCTAAGTTCAAGGTCCCAGCTGATGGCTAAGGGCAATATCATATTTTAAAGAATGGGCCATTTCTTCATCAGTATTGTAACATTAAGATTTTTTTTAAAAGAAATAATAAAACCTCCTAATATATATTATTATTACTAATATATATTCAACATTACTATAGTTGATATTATTTGAAATTAAATGGTTAAGAATTAAGAAATGATACCTATGAATAATCTTGCATGTAAATTTTGAAGCGAAATTCACTACAACTCAAGAAAAAAATATATATATGGGAGTGAATTGATCTTGTGACTGATGAAAAAGAAGTGGTGGGAGGAGGAAACTGAAAACTAATCAATCTAACGTGGAAAGTTTTATTTTGTATCAGGATAATAGGAATTTATAGTAGCTTAACAATCCTGGTAGCATAATATAACACGGTGGGTTTGTAACTGAGGGAGTTCAACGATTGCCTCCTGACTGCAGCGGTCCCGGTTCGAACCAAGTCTAGGGGGACGAATTTATTTCTGTGGCGGTTCCACTGCGGTGAACTGCGTGATTGATTGAGCTCCTGTTACCTCGTTCTCTCCTATTACTACTGTAATACTTGGAAATATTATACTTAGCATTCCCTACTAGTATTGACTTAAGAAATGGCTCTTTCAATTAAACTCGATAAATCAGAGCACAATTAAGTGAAATATGTAATATCGACTAGGCCATATCCTTTCCTTAAAATAGCCTGGTAGGACTTAAATAAGAAATTAAAAAAAAAAAATCCTGCTGTAAAGTCATGCTGCTCTTTGATTTTGTTTGTTTCAAATAGTTAACAATTTTACTACTGATAATGTCAATCAACCATTAACCAGTTTAACTAATAGTGCAATATGGATAAATTTTAACAATGAAAGGATTTGATAAATATTTTGAGGAGATAGAGAACAAATATTTTTACAAGTTGAAAACACATTACTGAAAATAAGAGTAGTGATATAGATATTATATATAATATGCTAATATATAAAATTAATGTGTAATATATAATATATGATAAGCTAATGATGGCAATGGAGAATGACGAAGGTCATGTCTGTTTTAATGAATTTGAACTGTGATATGGGTTCATGACCTAATGTCGTTTTAAACTTACCATAGTTATAAGGTAATTATTATTTTAGTTCACACGGAAAAATAATACAACGGTTAATAATTTAGAAATATCTGTTCCGAAATGAGAGAGGATTATTTTCATAAGACTCGTAAGTTACATATCATAAAAATCAGTGAAGACTAAAATGAGTTTATTCTAACATATTTACAAGAACTACATGTTACTGTTACTGTTACTGTTACTCAGTCTCTATCATCTGACTTAGCTATCTAGTCTAGGAAATATATATGAACACTTGAGAAGAGGGGGTAGGAAGAATAGTGAAATAGGATAAGGGGTTTGGACCAATCAGATAATTTAGGAAATTAGGCGGAGCCTAGAGTGCCTATGAAATTAGATGTAAATATCTGGGAGGGGGGAAAAGGCGTGACTAGAAAGAGGGTGGCCAGACTTCCAAGAAATTGGGAGTAATGCACCATGACCTAAGGACTCGTGAGAACTGACTTACACGTGTTAAACATAAAATAGTTAGACTGATGCAAGTCCATTGTGAGATGACAGCTTGTACCTGCCTAAGTGTCAACCCTTGCTTTTTTTACATTGGTATAGAATACTAAGGAAAGGTCACTTCCTCTATGGTCAGTGTCAGTCGAAATGTGCCAGATGTCTATAGTTTATGATAGTCTGTTTATAATAATAGCTGTTAAATGATATAGCGTTCGTTAACTCGTAGGTCCCGCTCAAACGCACGCATACACATAGACCATTTTGTGAGATTCAGTAATTTGGAATCAGGAGTCTTCAAAACGACATTATCCGCCGAAATTTATTACGATGGTAATATTTCCCCTCAATATATAAGTAAGTAAATAAATAAAGTAATAAATCTAATATCGTGCCATAAAACCCTCGAAATGTGCAAGTTCGTCCTGTAATCCCAAAACGTGCAATACAATCCTCGAAATGTGCAAGTTCGTCCGCAATACAAATCAACTATCCCCTTTATGATTCAAATTGCTGTTGAGGTTTGGGTTAGATTCAAGCGAAGGATCAAAAGATGCGATGGCACGAAAACCAAGTCTCTATTTATAACCCTAACATCTGAACACTAAGACTTCCTCAAGTGTATGGCTGTACTCGAATAACGTCATATTTCACTTGAAAACAAAACTGTTATTTTTTTTCTCCCAAATTTAAATTGCATATAAAAATAAATCAAACCGCTTTGAGGAGATAGCTGTAGAGTTGAGCGATAAAGCTAAGAGTACTTAAACTTGTTGAAGATCCTTGACTTTGAAAGATTATGGAAGTATCCTTCAGCTGCCCTTGTTGTAAGAGAAACGTCATGTCTTCGGTGCACTAACACTTTTCAGGGACGGCTGCTGAACAACATGCGAGTGAACATGTCCCGTTGTACGCTCTTCGTATTTTATTACAAATAATTTTTAAAATAAGTTACTATAACAGCTAACATAACAAACGCATTTCTTGCGGTTCGTAAACTTTTATTAATTAGCTAAATAGTTTATTAAAGTAATTAATGAAGTATATATATTTATAAAAGGAACAAAGTTCGGGAGTGGTTGAAAAAAACAAAAAAAAAAAACTCAAATAGTAATTAAACTATTTAACTACAGCCAACGTTTCAGCAAACTTTGCAGTGGTTCATCAGGGCTATAAAAGAAATAAACAACTAAGTTGATGTTACAAAATAAGAGGAGAGAAAACATAAAATAAAAATAAATAAGTAAATTAAAGAAAATAAAAAGTACATATTATCTCTATTTCATCTTATCTTATTCTCTTACTTTATTACATTATTTTAGTTGTTTCTATCTCCTTTACTCCTCATAAAGCCCTTAAAATTGAGACGAAACGTTGGATCACAATTAATAGTTTATTTACTACTTGTGTTTCTTTTTTTTTTAACATACACACACACACACACACACACACACCCATTTTCCTTTCATATATTACACACAGCCAGACAACGGTCTTCCGATTTTTTATTTCATTTTATCGCATATAAATCCCATATGAAGCATCCGACCGAAAAAGTTATAGTTCTAGAATTTAAAAATGTGTATAGTTCTACGTATTCAACGTTTTACATTTACATATACCAAAATAAAAAAAAATAAGAGTCCAAAGTTAATAAGTAGTACATACGAGTCCAAACATAACAAGTACTACGTACGAGTCCAAACATAACAAGTACTACATACGAGTCCAAACATAACAAGTACTACATAAGAGTCCAAAGTTAACAAGTACTACATACGAGTCCAAACATAACAATTACTACATACGAGTCCAATGTTAACAAGTACTACATACGATTCCAAACATAACAAGTACAACATAAAAGTCCAAACTTAACAAACAAATGCATTCATAAAACAGTAAGCAGCTAATTAGTTTGATAAAGTAAAGAGTTAGAAATATTAGGTCTTTCTTTCGTTTTTTCGGCTGTAAATTATAAAAGGTAAATTCTAATGAAAAGTTTATATAAAATATAGACTTAATATAGTTATATAAGTTATAAAAGAAATTAAGACGCATTAAATTATACTTGCAATAAGTGCCATGCGATAATAATGCAATCAAGTGGTATGGTCGTAAAGCAGCTGCAGCGATTCGATGTAGGGACTTTATGACCATTGGATCTATGGAAGTCTAAGGAACAACCGGATCAGGAGGTTCACGGTAATAGGTCTGTTCTAATAGCCACAACTGTACACAGTATAGCTTTTGGGAGAGAAGAACTCCAACTACGCATGCTCCAAACAATCATAATTGATTGTTGGAACAGACTGTACCATTTGACTGATAATTACGTGATGGTAATTAATCGACGCATAATTTAATGTTCTTTAATTAATGTTATTATAAGTTATTCACTAGGATCCAGAGAGCAGGTACTAACCCCTTCCTGATTATGTCCTGTAAGATTAATAAATAGATAGATTAATTTAATAATGGAAGGTCAAAATGTCAAATAGATCGTCTGTTAATTTTGTTTTTTTCCTTTTCATAGACATCTTTATCGATCTTAATACTGCTATGCTATAATAGATGCATAATACATATTAAAGAGTAAATAACTTTTTCATCATAAAGTGAGCTCATTCGAATTTTATTATTTTACATATTTGTGATTTTAAATATTAGGAAAATTAAAATCTCCAAAAAAAAGAAAAGAAAAAATGGATAAAAAAGCAATAAAGTAAATATAATATAAATTATAAATAATGAACAAATAAATATTTAATATACTTTTTTTCTTTTCTGACCTAAAAAATAAGAACAAACAAATTATAATGTATACAAGTGGAAAGATATGTACATATGTTGGCAAGTTATATATAATATACTTGATTAAAATAATATATATATACAATACAAATGTTTTTTACAATTCAGGAAGGTATTGTCTATTAATACAAAGTGAAACAGTAAGTCAAGAATTTGTAGTTTTGAGTTTTTTCAGTCTAACATCTTAAAATTACTATGAATTTATTAATATCATAAAATTATACTAAAATTATTATCAAATATTTCAAAATTTAAATTTTTGACTTGTAGTATACTAACGATATGTCTGGTACGTTTATGGAAGAATATTGTTAGTAATGTAGTTTTTTATTTTTTGTATTATCGGTTTGTCGGCATTGGGAGATAGAAAGAGAAAGGTTTCTGCGATAGTGTACAATGTGTACTCTTGTGTACCTGTAATCCAGGCAGCATACACGAAACTGTTCTGTACCGTATTTACTATCCTCATAGATAATATCCTGTAGTTGGGGCCTCAGCTGTAGGAGCGCCACATATTGCTCCAATCTGAACATATCAGTTTTTTTTTTCGCTCATAATTTAGGATTTACATCGAATTATGGTGTCATTTCGCTGATTATATCTTTAGCTCTATTGCATTTCTTATCTACTAAATGTTTAAATGTTAAAGGTTTGTCCATTTCTAGACCTAAGTAAGCAATCAACTGACTGAGCCCATGAGGTTCAACTACTACTGCATCACTAACTTTTTGCAATTATAGGCGGTGGATATGATAATATGTTCTTTTAGATATTAACTGGAAATTATCTAAATTAAACACTTTTTTTTTTTAATATCTCTATTTTATTAAAGTTACAACGGTCCCGTAGGGTTAAGGTTGCTTCCTAAGTTTGCAAGTCACGTGTGACGGATAGATTTATTTTCGGCCCTCCGGGTAGTAATGAAATTAAGAGAGGGGAAGCCTTAACAATAAAGAGGTCGCTGCAGTGCACCATGGACTCTTACACTGTCAAGTGAGTTATTTAGCTCTTCATCTATATAGAGATATAACATCTATATTAACAGCTTAACATCTATATACAGATATAAAATCTATACTAACAGCTTAACATCTATATAGAGATTATAATCTCTATATAAATGTTACTTTTTGATTCAATAAAAAATTATCTCTACTACATACGAAAAGCTCAACTGTTCGTTTGCTTTTATGTAGACACTACTACCACCATTCGCCAGGTGGTAGTAATGTCTACGTAAAAATTTTCTTTTTCCGCTAGATAAACCGTTTTAGAAACAGAGGAAGGTTTTAGCCCAATTCTCTTCGACCATATTCTAATTGCGGGAACATTTGTAGTTCTATAGTTATCTCTCTAGAGAGGCCGGTACCAAAGTACCTTTATTTTGTATTTTTATTGAGTATAATTGTGAGAGTGGATATCTCATTGGTAAGGCACTGCCCTACTAACTCCAAAGACACGGAGTCGAATCTGGCTGTTGCACATAATTATTTTCTGTTTCACTGTAGCCTTCTGGGGTCTACCCAGCCTCACAAAGAGGGTACCCATAATCGAGTAAGAACCTGGCGGTCGAGAGGGGTCCTGTGGATCTCGAATCAAAATTAAAACGGTTAAATAGTTGTGTTACATCAGAACCTGCCCGTGCTATACTGCAGGTGTCCCGAGTGTAATTTTATGATTAAATAAAATGTGTATGGAAAAGGGGGCTGGAAATTGTGAGACACTTTCTGCTCATAAAACCATGCATATATTTCTTTCGTTTATAATGTTAATCCCCTGGAGGGGCAATTAGATTAGTATGTTAGTTTAAAATTATGTATATGTAATTTAAGAAAAGGACAAACAAGTTAGGGTGGTCTCATGGCATAAATAACAATGTGCTTATCTGGTGACGACTGGAAATTCGCTGTCGCGGTCACTTCCTCGTCCTATAGCCGCTTCCCTCGTCGAGGTGTACGGTGGGCGAAACGGTAAAGACCGTGTATCATTGCCTGTGTCTGAAAAAGACGTCCTCGTTCCTGAAAGGCTGGCCAGCGTGTCCTAGAGCCTGGCGTGATGGTAAGGGTAGGCCAGGTCCTGGCTTGCATGATGCTTAGGCTGGGGCGGCATTGCAGTCGCAGCGTCTTCGGGGTCTTCCGGTGTTCGCGGCAAGGGGGGGCATCAGAAAATGAGACCCCCGACCTCGACTTTATATAAATCCAAAATTTAACCGAAAAAATCGGATTACTTAAATCCGACATACCGCCCACCTAAATTTGGCTCAGCCGAATTTATTATAAAAAATTATGAAAAATGCAAAGAGACGAGGAAGGCGCAGTCTGCCGTAAATAGTAGGTAAATAACCCCGCTCCAGATAAGGGGGCCCGTAGGCAACACAAACGATAACATGCAAAGATACGAAAACGAAACATGCAAAACATAAGAGAACAAAACTAGACAAATATATATACATAAATACATTCAGGATTAACGATTTGTTCAACGATTAACGACGGTTGGTCACGTGAGACGATTAACGATTCGAGACGAATTACGAAAATGAGCCAAAACGCTTGACTCGCGGAGAGCAAATTCTGCCGCCCACCCTGAAAAACCCAAGCGCAACGAAAGAAGGCTCAGTTTACGTTAGGTGCAGAGCGCGAGATAGTATAGAGCGGCACGCAGGTGCGCTGGGAACCGTGAAAACAGAGAGACCTAGCCGTAACGCTTTTGCGAGGATGCGTTGGAACGATCCTCACCCGGGGCACCAATTTTGTTACATCGGGACCTGCCCGTGCTATACTGCAGGTGTCCCGAGTGTAATTTTATGATTAAATAAAATGTGTGTGGAAAAGGGGGCTGGAAATTGTGAGACACTTTCTGCTCATAAAACCATGCATATATTTCTTTCGTTTATAATGTTAATCCCCTGGAGGGGCAATTAGATTAGTATGTTAGTTTAAAATTATGTATATGTAATTTAAGAAAAGGACAAACAAGTTAGGGTGGTCTCATGGCATAAATAACAATGTGCTTATCTGGTGACGACTGGAAATTCGCTGTCGCGGTCACTTCCTCGTCCTATAGCCGCTTCCCTCGTCGAGGTGTTAATTACTTAAATCCGACAAGTTGCTTTGTGCGATTCATCGTTGGGGTCTTCAAGGACGCCTCTGTCACCTAATTATTTTACAGAGTTGAAGTGGCTTTACCCCTCCTTCCGTCGTAAATATTTTCTTCCTTCCTTCCTCTGCCAAGTTATCCAATTCCGCCATCTATCGTAGATCTCAGATATCCTTCAATGGGATTCAACTCGTTTATTCGTAGTTCTAATACCCTTCCAATCTTCAAAAGCGTATCATCGACTGCCTTCTGTCCACCCAATTCCAGAAGAATAACAATGACAAGTTTCAAAAAAGCTTTATATATTTTCTGTATTTTTTTTCTCGGTTTTTTATTTATAATTGTAAATATGTACATTAACAGAAATGTTATCTTTTCATTTATTATTTTTTAGCTTAATTGTAATTGATTTTTTATCATTTTTTTAAAATTTTTATTTATTATCAGAACCCTTCTTATGTTTTATGATATGAAATGTAGTTTTATTTTATTTGTTCTATCATTATTTTATATATTCTGTTAATTATTTTTGTTTATTTGTATCTTTTCAAATTCATTGCTTTATTTTATTTTATGACATCTTGTAATTTCATCTTTACACTAAGGCTCTAAAGCCTAATTTTTACGCCTGTATGTTATTCTAAAGAGATCAATCACAGAATAAATAAGCATTATTATTGTTATTATATCAAAATAAATCGATACCCAAGCAAGTGGTCTTGAAATCGATAGAATTTTCATGTTCTGCATTTCCGTAAAGTAACGTAAAACGTAAATCTTAGTTATCATACAGTTAATATTAGATTACATTGGTTAATAAGATGTGTATGTTGAACAAAACATAAATTTAATTATATTATTTCAAAAATTTTTTGAGACAAGGTAATATTTATTAAATAAATCAATATTATATCCAATATCAGTCTCAACACTTTATGTCTTCATTAGTCCAACGTTTCGGCCTTTCTAGCCATCTTCAGGGACATCTTCAATATAAAAATCCTTCTCACATAAATTATTATTTTCTATTTGCAGGCTATTCTGCCCAGGTCAATTTCTTTATTTAAAGTTAAAACCTCTTTATAGAATAAATAAATGAATGGTTTTAAAATTTAAATAAAGAGGTTTTAACTTTAAATAAAGAAATTGACCTGGGCAGAATAGCCTGCAAATAGAAAATAATAATTTATGTGAGAAGGATTTTTATATTGAAGATGTCCCTGAAGATGGTTAGAAAGGCCGAAACGTTGGACAAATGAATAAATAAAGTGTTGAGACTGATATTGGATATAATATTGATTTATTTAACAAAACATAAATGTTTAACTCAAGTGTCGTGTTTAAGCTGTGCTTTTTTATACTTATTTAGTTTAAAAATATTTTATAATTTAACAATATGAGACGCTAGGGTTTATAAACGTTTTTTTTCCAACAGAAAAGTACTAATAATTGTTAAAATTCCCACCAAAACCTCATAAAGACGAACTAGATAAATAAAAAAATTAATTATGGTATTTAACATAAAAAAAATCTTAAATGGGAATAAATTACAATTGGACATGAAGGTCCCTCCAACATTGCCGAAGGCCAGATAACCGAAGAACCAAAAACGAGCTGGTCATAATATTAGTATCAGACCAAGACGATAGAGGGGGGATAGATCAAAGTCCAAGAGATTAGATTATATATATTTTGTATTATTTTCACAAAAACTGCCCAATCATCCTGCTTTATCTACGACCGATGTTGTATCTAATTTGTATCAAGTGTTGGGTAAATATATTTTTTTAAGGTTAGAATTTAACAATTATTTACAGGGAAACAAAATTAAATCACTGTTAAGATATTCATGGAAGTTTTCAAAGTTGTAAATATGTTAAACAGCAATCAATAATTACGTACCCACCGTGAACGAATTTATAACTCCTTAAGTTCGATTTTCAGGCTAGCGATTTTAAAATTTACGATTAGCTTACAAACTGTGTGTAGTTAAATCTCTATTTTCATGGTATCGTTAACTGAATCGAGTTGCCGATGTTTTGTTTTTTTTAAAGCAGTTTTTAAGAGTGGTAAATAACATTGAAGTTAATCTTAACTTATGAATAAGATGTTCAGGTCTATTTTTATTTTCTTGAGACCGTACCCCATCTACGCTGAATTAATATGGTCAATTATTTAATATTTGACAATTTAATACTGAAAATAATATTCTTTTTTTTTTTTTTTTTGAAATGCATACTATTGTAGCTTTATTTTTTACGACAGCTAATATGACCTCAGCCGTCATTGCCACGACACTATCTTGCAAAACCTGATACGACAGAACTATCACGACAGCGAACCTCATCCTCATGTTTACACCACGGATGAGCAATAATATTAGTAACTACTTATATAAACGGAGTCAAGGATTAGAATTCTTTTATTACTATATAATACAAAAGCCAAAGGGTCGTATAAGTATAGTTTTTACTTTCACATACCTATATATGGAAAACATAGTAAGGGAAAGTATGGCGATAGCGAAAAATTTCGAATTATAGTTTTCGACGAAAATAAAAGTTTTGACCTCCCCTGAATCTAAAAAGCCTTGTTTCGCAAAATGGTCTGTGTGTATGTGTGAACAGCCTAGTTCAAAACGGAAGGTCGTATAAAACTGAAATAACATATTTAAGGGTCATATTATATTATATATTATGTCAGGGTGTGACAGCAAATTTTTAGAGAAAATCGAGTTCCACAAAAAAAAATCGATTTTTCAATTTTTTTTTCACTTTCTCCTAAACGGCTCTAAGGATTTTAATTAAACTCTTTAAGTGAATACGCAATTAGGTGATGTTTACTACCAGATAGATTTCATCTTCATATCTGTTTAATGAGGCTTCAAGAACTCTTCCCCTAAAGTACCTTCAATTTTATTAATTTGAAAAAAACAATTTCGATAGTTGGGAATAATTATCAACGCAAAAATGCGAAATATTAAAGAATTTTATGAATAACTACAGGAAAAAAGCAGACATCCGATTCGAACGAGAATAGCCGAGTAAATATCCTGTGATGTCGCGCGCGGCAGCAGATTTTTTTATATTATATTGGAGTAGTTTTTGTTTTTCAAAGACAAATTAGTTTTATAAATTATAATAGCGCCATCTACACAATGGTCTTCACTTGAGCGCAGTCCCGTTGGATAGAGAAAGATAATACAATAGATATTTCACGGTCCCCTGGCAGACAATGTACTCAATACCTTCGCCTTCTTCAGAACCTGCTCTTACGTACTCAATCTCATATAAATCATATAATAATGGATATAAAAGGTGAGGAAATTTAATAAATAATTTTTTTCATCTTTTATTTATTTCAAAATAAAAAAAAAAAATTTATCAAGGAGAATATGGACCTTATTTTTATTTTATTTTTTTTAGTTATTATTTCACAAATAATATTGTTGCATACCTTCGGACTACACCCCCATTACTCATGAGCTACAAATTGTAACTTTTAACGTATAAATAATACTATAGCATACATTTTTGTATACCTTTTGAATACATCCTCACTACACATGAGCTACTAATTATACTTTTAACTTATAATTTTGGTAAAAAATGAAATGAGATAAAAATAATCTGGTACCGTCCGCGCATCTCACAACTTCCCCCCTCTACCTCCTCCTACTTAGAGTTGAAAATAATGCTTGCTCGTTCCTGAAAAGATATTTCTATTTTATTTAGAGAAAATATGTCTGGCAGATTGCTCTACCAATAATTTCCCAGTACTAATTTTCTTATTCTTCTTTAATACTTAGGCGACGGACAGTTCAGCCGAATTTTGTTTTCGATATCTCAAATTATTGAAGGTGATAGCGTGAATAATGTGTTGGAACAAGCCGCTCTCGAGATCCTGAAAATAATTGTATCAACTGAGGTTAGTCCGCCTGTCTGAGCTTATAAACAATATTTTGTTGCGTCTGTGAAAATTCTGTTTTTCCAAGTTCAGGTGTGATTCTCATTTTTTAAGGCATTAATGTTAATTAATGATCTTCATCATAGACCTCAATAATCCAAATATTACAAATTTTAAGAGTTTATTCTAACATATTTACAATAACTACATGTTACTGTTACTGTTACAGAGTCTCTCTTTTCTAACTTAGCTATCTTTTTTTTTTTTATTTTATTTATTTGTTGATATTTACAACTGTATAAAAAATTACAACCAGTAAATTTGATCA
>NW_027110397.1:341898-342993 GCF_000696795.3 Halyomorpha halys
GGCCAATAAGTAGGATTTTTAGGAGAGAGGATGGAGTAACTATTGGATGTTGTGACTCGGGAAAGCGTCCTACCACGAGTATTAACTTAGCTATCTAGTGCTAGGAAATATAAATGTACACTTGAAAAGAGGGGGTAGGAAGAATAGTGAAATAGGAGAAGGGGTTTGGACCAATCAGAGAATTCAGGAAATTAGGCGGAGCCCTAGAGAGCCTATGAAATTAGAAATAAATATCTGGGAGGGGGAAAAAAGGCGTAACTAGAAACAGGATGGCCAGGCTTCCAAGAAATTGGGGGTAAGGGACCATGACCTAAGGACTCGTGATAACTGACTTACATGTGTTAAACATAAAATAGTTAGACTGATGCAAGTCCATTGTGAGATGATAGCTTGTACCTGCCTAAGTGTCAACCCTTGCTTTTTTACATTGATATAGAATACTAGGAAAGGTCACTTATGTTCAGTGTCTGTCGAAATGTGTCAGATGTCTATAGTTTATAATAATAGCTGTTAAATACTATAACGTTGTTACCTTTTATCCCTATCTATTCACGATAACTCTCCGAGGCGTATGTAAAGAAGATGGCCACGAGATTTCTCAACTTATAATAACCATTGCAGTAGTAGGATGATTTAATGTGTACAAAGGATGATTAGTCAACTCAATGTCATGTCGTCTGCGCAGAAATCAGCTAAAAATGAATATCAAGTTTCTGAAATGAAACAGGTTTTTTTTTCTAAAATATGTGAAAGATATAATTGCATTTGGAAATATATGCTCCTTTAATTTGTCTATAAGCTGTTTAAGCTTTGAAGTCACTAACCGGTTTTCGTGGTGTAGTGGTTATCACATCTGCCTAACACGCAGAAGGTCCCCAGTTCGATCCTGGGCGAAAACATGGATTTTATTTTGATTAATAAGTTCTAATTTGTTGTAATCGATTGGCTGTTCGTGTCGATCGGTATTATAAAAATATCTACAATGAATGAACACATTTATTGTGTATTTTTTCTTTAATAATTTAACGGAATTAATTATTTTCAAATGTTCTATTACTAGTAATGACAACTGTTAGACAAATTTAAATCATTTAT
>NW_027110397.1:345387-345899 GCF_000696795.3 Halyomorpha halys
TCATTTTTTTTTTATTAGCAATAAATTATATCACATTAAACTGATTTTTTTTTTTTTTAGTTTTATTTATTTGGTTCATTCTAATATTTCTTCTTCCATTAATTTCTTCACGAATTCATAAACATAGAAAAATTTCCATAAATAATTAGAAAAAAAAAAACAGTCAAATACTCAAAGTTTAAATTTGCAGACGTGAGCAGGTATTATAAAAAAAAACTGTTAGAGAAGTTGGTATGGGAATCCATTCAGTTTTTAAGGGGGTGCAGCTCTCCTTTCGGCTTTAAATAGATATTCATCGTCTGGGGAGATCCCCAAAATAACAAAGCATATTAATAAAATAAATACGGGAGATTACATTAAAATTAAAACTATATAATATAAATTAAACGGAAAAATATAGAGTTCGAAGATGAGAAAATTCACTACTTCTGTTCATTCAGTGAATCATATTAGTTCATTCAGTGAATCATATTAGTTCATTCACTACTTCTGTTCATTCAGTGAATCATATT
>NW_027110397.1:345949-346808 GCF_000696795.3 Halyomorpha halys
TTCAGTGAATCATATTAGTTCATTCACTACTTCTGTTCATTCAGTGAATCATATTAGTTCATTCACTACTTCTGTTCATTCAGTGAATCATATTACTTCATTCACTAGTTCTGTTTATTCAGTAAATCATATTAATCCATTTCAAACTTCTTTTCCTCATTTTTGTAAACAAAATTCTAAATTATTTCAAAGAATACTTCGGCGAAAGAGCGAAAATTCAGCGTTAAGCTGGATTTGAATATTATTGAGAGGAGTTACGAATTTATTTTCCAAAAGCATTGAAAGAAAGTCGAGTCCAAAAATTTCAAATTTTTTCTTTATATGAAAATTCGTATTTACGGGTTCAAGAGTAACTAAAAACAAATCTGACTTGATTTTTCCAACAATACATTTTTTTCGTTCTCTTTAGGGGAATCAACTTTAGGTCTCCTTGATTTTTGATTTTAGTGATATTTTATATACTTAAACTCATATAGTACAATAAACAATCTTCTGTTTTTATTCTACATGAAAAGAAAAATTATTTGGTAAATAATAACCATGTAGAGCAAAGTATGTAAGTGATAACTTAAAAAAAGTTTTTCTGGATTCCTAAGGCTCGGCAAGAACCTTCGGACACATAGCTAAAACTTTTCGACCAAGCATCAGCAAAACAAGTTTCATTGAAATCGACGATCCCTTCTGCGTGGCCTTCTCCTCGTAAACTTTTGACCGTTGACAAGAGCAATTTGACGAGTTGGTTCTGTTGAGTTTCTAGTTAGCAGGGTCGCCCACAGATGGCGCAGCTTGATATACTGTTTACTACATTAAGGCTAAATGTACCCTTCCTGGGACGCACCAGAATTTACTTTTCTATTTA
>NW_027110398.1:0-4448 GCF_000696795.3 Halyomorpha halys
TTGAGTGGTTAGAGAGTTTATAATGGAAGGAGTGATATCTGGTTCGGGCTAGATCGATTACATAGGGAACATTAAGGTCTTTATGTATGATTTTATTTGTGACAAAGTAAGAAGCATTGAGGATTTTGGATTGTAAGGATTGGATATGAGAGGAATTCGAAGGTTTAGTGGAGCCCCAAAGCTCAACTCCATATGTCCAGGTTGGCCTTATTACAGTCATGTATATCAGTCTTTTGTAATGTGTTGGAAGTTTAGACCGTTTGTCTAGTAAGTGCTGTAATAGTCGAAATCGACGAGCAGTTTCCTGTCTTTTCAGTCTGGTGTGAGGATTCCACTATTTATTTTTAAAATTAATTAATGATATAATTTTTATTTACAAATATTACTGAATAAAAATGATTGAAAAGCTTTGAATACAAATTGTTTTTTTAATAAACATTAGTTTAATGTTTATTTCCGAAACAAATTGGTCCATTGTCACTGCCATGGTGTACATTGTGCGATAGTTGCTGTTATAGCAATACTGTAACACTAGGGCCAGCGTGGTAGTTGGTAGTACACGTAGCAGCTAGAAAAGAAACCCTAAAATAACCATTTTTATAGTACGTGAAAGTTATGTGACGCACCACATCAGTTTTTTTTTTTTTATTAAACCGAAAATAACCCCATCTGATTTTTACTAAAAATCCAGTCATAGTATACATAAAATTACAGCGTTCACTACTTTTTAATAAGGATAATGAAGGTTCTGGTACCCATCGCAAAGAGGAATTGGGTGCTAAAGCTATTAGCATACATTGGCCAGGTTGACATAACTGCATTAACCTCTGGATCGACGCCGTATTGTGTCGCCTGTAGATGCACAAAACCATCTGCACAACCCTTTTGTGTTTCCAATGTTTAACTTATGCGGATTTAATTAATTGAACAAGGGTTACCTAAATTTGTCGATGAATTTTACAACAGATGTTAAAAGAAATCGAATATCGCATTGTTTGTAAGTCTTATTACTAGTACAGGCATTATAGGCAGATTAAATTTTCAACTAAATGATGTGATTTTTTTTTTTATTGAAGTAGCTTTGTATTTTATAGTTTTAAAGCGATAAGAAAAAAAAATCGCTGAAATACATGAGTGACAATTCTACAAAAATTCTGAAGGAGTCTAATGAAACTAATAAAAAAGTATTATTAATCTTAAATCACATTTTATTAATATAAGAGTAGTAAAAATGAAATACAAGCAACATACTAACGATGGTAAAACAATTTTTGTGATTATCTTAAAATATTTCCATTTTTAAACATTTTATGATCTTTTTCCCAGAGGACCGAAGTATCACCATCGGAAAATTGCGATCTTGGCTGAAAATATAGTTCTGGACTCTTTGAGCACCGTACATCATCAACCTCATGGAACCTTGCTCTGAGGAAATTTAATAATATTTATTTGTTTTTAAAAATTTATGTAATAGATTTTAACTTATTTATTTTAACTTTGCCAATATAGCTACAACATTATTTTATGTCATTTATATCGGCTTTTGATAGAGTCTGGCACCCGTCTATTCAAGATCTGTAAATTCTTACCCCCTACACACTTCCCCATTATCTGTTTTTATCTTTATAATAGATTAATTAAAGTAAATCACAACAGAATTACTCATCCCTCTTTCCTCAGTCTGCTGGTACCTCAGGGTAGTATTCTTGGTAGCATCCTTATGACACCCAACCCATCCTAACTCTATCCTCGCCAAGTATGCGGATGACACATGTCTACTGTCAGTGAATAATGACACTTCGATTTTAATTCTTCTCTATTGAAGAATAGAGTCAAAACCGGAGGATTCAAATAAATTTAACAAAATCTCACCAAATCACATTTACTCTCTGTCGTAAACCCATGACTTCCTGCCTCTCAATATTCTTTAATAATTCCCTACTTATTCCTTTCCAACAAATCCGTTACCTAAGACTACATCTGGACAAACGACTGACATGGAATTCTCATAAAAAGACAGGAACTGCTTGTCGTTTTCCACTATTACAAAAGAGTTCTTTATATGAATGTAATAAGACCTCTCTGGATATAAGGAGTTGAGCTTTGGAGCTCTACTAAACTATTGAATTCCTCTCGTATTTAATCCTTACAGTCCATTTTGTTCGTAAATACAATAGAAAATGACAGAAATGCCTCCTTTGGTGTAGGGCGGGGTTTTATTTTCTCGTAAAAATCTTTAATTCTCCTGACTTTGTCACAAATCAAGTCATCCATCAGTACCTTAATGTTCCATATGTTGCCGATTTTTCCAGAACCAGATACCAATCCCGTGATAAACTCCCAAACTACCCAAATCCATTTGTTTCTAAACTGACTTCTCCTTTAATACCTGACAATCCTCCTAAGCGTCTGAAAAAAAGATGAAATGAAAAGAAGATTCCTGGAGATCTCCTCAAGAGATGTTATAGCATTTTTATCAATGTGTAGATTCTCTACATGTCTTTATCATGCTATTGTTTAACTAACACCAAATTTACTTGTTCTATAAGTTTTAATTTTTAGAAAACGTGATTTCTAAATCTTCATTTATTTATATTTTCGTTTTCTTACTATCTATTTTTTTATTCGGGCGTACTGAAAGTTTATTTTATGAGACCATAAATTTAAACAAAATTAGTATAATACGGTGAGTAATATATATATTAGTAAGAGCAATATTAGATGAATGTAAGGAGATTAAAGAGAATAAATAATATATACGATTAGGAAGAAAAGAAAGAATGAGAAAAAAAAGGAAAAACAAAATTGACAAAAGAACAATATATTATAATTATGAGAGATAGTTGACCGTGGATGATAAATGAGGAGAAGATGGTTGGGGGTGCGGTCAATGAAACACAAATAAGTATGACTAACTTATTTTAATGTGCCGACGTTTCAACAATATATTATGATACGTAGTATCAATGAAAAAATATATGTATAACTTATTTTATTACTTATGTTAAATTAAATTTGTAACAATACAACCCAAGAAGGGTCACGGGTTTTAGTACTGTACGATATTAAAACTAAATAATACTATACTGTTACTAGACTAACGGTTGTGTTTAAGTTTGGTCAGAATCATGCTCGACCGCCACATTTGATGGCTCTATAACCAACAGGGCTGACTCGCGGCTACAGTAAAAAAAAAAATTATCTGCCACAGCCAGATTCGAACCCCGGCCTTTGGAGTTAGTAGCCCAATGCCTTACCAATGAGCTACCCACTCTCCAATTAATTATGTTAATATTTAAATTTTATTATCATACGTTATTGATTATCTTAGTATTTATATTTTATCTCAGGAATGATCAATATGTTGCATACTTGTAATAACCCATTATATTTGGGAAGCATGGTTTATTATCAAACGAAGCATTTCTCTGATATATTGGTTAATTAGGGAATATTTAGGGTCTACAAATATATTAATCAAATAATAATCCATAAAATAACAATGAAATTTACAACACTGCATAAGTTTATAAATACTTCGGTTTACAAAAACACTGGGAGTAGAAACAAAGCGGGAGATACATGAGTGCCGTCCCTAGTAACAGAGGGCCTAATCTGGAAGTAAATAAATTTGCCCAAAGCCAATATCCTCAAGCAATAGATCAGGGGGGCCGCGAGCCGACCAATAATGACGGCCCCCGGGAACCCACTGATAAGGGAAGATATGGACTACTAGTGCACTAGTCTCTCTCCCTACTCCACCCTTCTACCTCTCTATACCTCCCCATATCAGGACCATGCATTACCGCCAATGGAAGAAACAAAAAAAAACAATAAATTACCTACATCCATTAATTATCCGTTAGGTTGAGTACAAGTTCCTCCTAGGCATTAGAAGTGTAATGTAACCTATCTTGCGTTCCATAGGTCGCCGTGTGATGAACAATAGTGCCATCTTAAAACTGGAGCCCACTAACTCCGGGCACCGCGATCCGTAAGTTCCCTAACTCTTGTAATCGATAAATTAAAACTGACTGAAAAGTAGATAACATCAAGAAAGATTATGTAGCTCAGCAGAAGTAGATCCATATTCATTTTTATAAAAAAGTAAAAAAAGGACAGAAGAGCTTCCATAATCGTCGGGTGTGTTTCGGACAATCGAAACTCACTTAGAAAAAAAAAAAAAAAAAGGTAAATGCCAACAATCATCACATTTCTATACAAAATTATTTTATTTTATAATTTAGTATACATCTATGTTGTTAACAAAAAATAAACATCAATAAAAATATATTCATTTCATATTTCCTAAAGTGCTCGTAAATTTACATTGTACACAATGAATAAATTAAGTTATTTTCGTTTTTAATTTCTGCTTAGATTGTTTTGGTATAATTTGTTCATGTAAGTCATTCTGAAGAAACTCTGTCGCAGAATAAAATTGATTT
>NW_027110399.1:0-4391 GCF_000696795.3 Halyomorpha halys
ATTATATATATTTTTTTATATTGATTCCTAATGAATTCTCCATGCAGCTGAAAAGGTTTCGGCGTCTGTTAGGTATTGATGAATAAAGGAAATATGAGTTCAGACCAACAGAGGCCCGAGAAAATCGAACTAGGACAAACTGTATGGGTTCTAAGAGCGGGAGGCCCTGTTCAGGAAGCAGTGGTGGTCTCCGTGATGTCTGTGGATGCCGCTGCAGAGGCCAAATAAAGTCCGTTAACGTCGAGTGGCAGGATTAGAAAGGGGTAATATTGGGCAAGACGTTGTCAATTAGTGACGCCTTCCCAAGATTACCTACAATACCGCAGGAGACGGAAAAGAACAGGACAAACAAGATCCTCCTCCACAGACAATTGATAAAGTCTGTCCAGTCTGTGGGCGGTGGATAGAGGCCTTGGAACCCATATAGCGAAGAAGCATCCCAGGGAGGAAAAAAAAAATTAAGGGGCTTACTAAGCATTGTAAGTGATAATGAGGTCGGAGAGGGGGAGATGGACCATTCAAAATAGAAATAAGTAAATGGTCGGCTGTCATTCAGGATATTATGAAAGTTAAAATTTTAACTCTGGCTAAGGCTATAGGCGATTTTTTGAATTTCCTTAGAAATATAAACGCCAAACTGCCGGGCCCACAGCACCCTGTCATCAAATTATATAAAATGAGGGGAAAAAATAAAACTGAAATGGCTGACAAGGGTGCGGGGAAGGTGTCGAATCCGCAGAGAGCTAATAAGGCAGATAGGAACCGTTGGCAGGAGCAGTACCACTATGAATTATCTCAATAATATTATTATAATAAAAGGAAAAAGTGGTACAGAGCATTATGAACGCCGATGAAGTTTGATTGCGTTGACACCGACGGATCCGTAAGATACACCGATATTGTCGCACTTAGTAGTAATGACCTTGAACATGAAGGTGGATTGGAAAGGGGAAAAAAGGAAATATATGAAAAATGCATCCCTTTCCTTAAGGAAAAATTCCGCGAGACCTTCGGAGTGAGAGAGTTCACCGTAATAGACCTCTGGTTTGGATCTTGCGGGACAATATAGTAGTACAAGGAGCTATTGCATTGGAGATATTGCGATCATGGCGGAAAATATTATTTTGGACCCCCTGGGGATCATACATCATCACCTGCTTGGCAATTAGCTTTAGATTATTCATTGTTTTATTTATTTATTTTAGTAGGTGGACCTGTCGATTTGTTTGTTTTAACTTATTTATTTATTAAATTATTTTATTTTTATTATTATTTTTTTTACTTATGTATCCAATCAAGTATTTCTTTTAACCAACTTTTTATTATGTTTTCCTTTAAATCGGAAAATACTGCTGTGACTAGTATTTCTCTGGTTTGATCTCACATCGCTGTCTAATCGAGAATTTGTTTAGCGGGTCACTGGGGAGGATCTGAGGATCGGGATAGTTCGGAAGAGTGAATTTGTCGATCAAATGTAATAGAAATAAAAATTGTGAAATGGAAGGGACAAGAAAGGGAATGAAAAAAAGGAATAAATTGAAATATTTGTATTCAGTGAGTATACTAGAATTGATTGTAAAAGAAAACTGGGGGAAAAAATGTTTTCTTTCTATTTTATTATATCATGTAGAAATATGTAATTTATATATGTCCGATCACGGATTGATTAGTATGCTGTGTAATGTAGCAACCCGATGTATTTGGGCACCATGAATGAATTTCTCTCTCTGGTCTTAAACGCATATGGAATGACCTCTGTGAAGTTGGCCCCCCATCCTCGAAATATTTCAATTTTTTTTTTAGTTCTAGTATTATCCATAAGAGTTCTAGAGTTCTCGATTATTTATAGGAATAGTTCTGATCTTTAAAACATTAATAATACCGGTCAAATGCACGCGCGTAAAATACGTATTTTGTGAAACTATAACACCGTATATCTATTTTCCTGGCAACATTAGGGATTTATTCAACAAGGATAATTTTTAAAACTCTTGGGGGCCAACAGAACTCCCAAAAAACTAAAAAAAAATTTCCAAAAATTTTTGATCGCGAATTTTTCACCTGAGAAATCGTAAAAATTAAAAATTCTTAGAGTTCTAGTAGTTCCTATATAAGATTAAAAGTTCCTAATTAAGTTATTTAATAAAATTCAAAGTTTTTTTTGTCTCTCTTTTTCTAACAACACAACATATGTGTACTTATATATGTAAACTTGCTATATCATTTTACACTTTGACTGAAAACAAAAAATACTTGGTATGTACATGTTAAAGTGAGATGGAAAAATTCATTTTTTATTGTTGCTCTATAGCCAACTGTGAATATATCACAAGCCGGTGATATATGGTATTATGATATTGTTCCAGTTCAAATATTTCGTGAAGTAAAAACAGTTTAAGTTCGTTAAAAGTTCAACCAGTAAAATAAAATGGATCTCAACAGTTTTAATAAAATAAATCGAATTGAGCCTGGAACGTGGAAATTCAAGGTAAACATCTTCTTGAAAGCCTACGGGTTGTTTGAGATAATTTCTAAAGATTTTGAGCCTCCTAGAAACCAGCGAAGTAAAAAATATAAGGTGTATGTAATAAATGATGCTAAAGCCCAAACCTAAATAGTAGTAACAGTGAATCAGAGAGTATTAACACATATTTGCATTACTGCAAGTCAAATGTATTCTAAAATATGTAACATATATGAGAGAGATGTTTCTCAGCAAAAGTTTGAACTTTTGCAAGAATTTTTTTTATTTTAAATTCAAGATAGGAATAGACTTGGCAAGCCACATAATCTCAATCTAAAACATGGCATTTAGACTAAAATCATTGGGAAATGATATACCACAACACTTCCAGAGCAGTATAAATATTTCAAAAAACTTGGGAAAGCACTGGCTCTGATATGAAAACTCTTTCAAATTTAATGATAAGACTGATGGCTGAGGAAAGACGTTCCTTAAATTATACTGAGGAAACAGACATTCCATTACCTGTCTCTGAGGTGAGGGCAAGTGGAGTGGGGGTTACGCTCCCGCTCACCCTGTTCTCTCGGCCTCAGCCTTTAATTGTTATACTGTATTTTTTTAATTACAGCTTACATTTTATTTTTTTTAATTTACCAATATTACTAAAGATACTTTTTTTAAATGCTAAAATAAAAAAAAAATAATGAACTAATAAGCGTAAATTGAATAGGGTTCTAGTGACAAATCCATTTACAGATCGGAAATTTATGATTCCGTCTGTAAATGAAACAAAAGTGCTGCTAAAATTTGATACATTTGATTTAAAAGTATTAAAAAATTAGGGTGAATTTACTGCCTTTTTCCTTCTCTAAGACTCTTGGACAACAGCTGGACTTAAACTCACTGCTTAAGTAATTAATTGTAATACAGCCATATCTAATAGATGTTTTTATAACTGATAAAATATCTAAAACATGTTTTAATGAATTTTGATTTAATTAATTTTTATATGAAAATAAAAATCTGCAAATAATTTTAAAATTTGTTAATGATATTTATTGTTAGTTATTTACATATTATAACTTAACTTGATATAATAATTTGTTTTAGGATCATCTCCCTGTTGTGTATTATTAAATCGTTACGTCAAGCACACTATAGCGGGAAATATATGTACCTCTAACTTAAAATTTTTTTTTAAAAATTTTGATAAGGTAATCACTTCTATATTATCTTTTTAAATATAATGTAACGAAAAGTAAGATAAAAATGTATGATAAATTCAAAAACTTACTATTGTCCTTGTTGTTTGACTAGTTTCTTTGATAAAGAATAATAAGGTGTAGATAGTTGACCGTAGATTAATGCTTCGAGAAGTTTGTTTGTAGATTCAGGCATAAAATAAATAAATATGGTTTTGTTTATTTATGTTGTTCTTTGCTGACCGCACCCCCCAACAAACTTCTCGAAGCAATAATGAATAATACTTTGTTCATCAATATTACATTATTTTTATTAGTAATTATATCAGTTCAAATTTCCTTAATGAGAAAGATGAACTAAAAATCTGGTACAGTGCATGTATCACACAACTTTCACTTACTACCCTATATATGTTCCTAAATTTTGTGTGGATTGGTGGGCTCATCTTAAAGTGGTCACTATTTTTAGGATTCTGAAAAAAAAAAATCTAGAAACTTGGGTAAAAGAAAATCATGGACAAAAATGTTTTATTTTTCTATGGTTATAAATATTTGCATTTTATGATTTCTTGAGGTAGGGATAACAAATATAAATTTTCTCCCAAAATTTAACGGTTAAACAAAAGATAACAAAGTCATAATATAATCGGGAAAGATCAAGCGGTCTCGGCTATTCCTGTAATATCAGGTATTTCTATTTTTCCATTGGGCGCCATTGGGGGGGG
>NW_027110400.1:0-31353 GCF_000696795.3 Halyomorpha halys
GAGACATCTAATCAAGTTGTTGGTGGAGCGCGATAATTGTCAAACTCACGTGTGCTTGGGAGGTTTTCTGAAGGTTACAGAGTGATTACTAATCACTGAGCATGTTAATTTTGGTTCATTTGGAATTTTTTTATTGAAATGTCTCAAAAACCTGCTTGTATCCAATGTGGTGGAACGGATTACGTTTTAGAGTCTGGGTTTTATTTCTGTTCCGAGTGTCAAGTCCAATCCCAGGTAAAGTTTTTGGATTGATTAGCTAGTGTAATAAGTGTTATTGAAAATTCTAAATACCCTTTACCTAGGTTTTCAATTCTTATTTAAAAACATCAGTTAACTTAACTAGTTGGACATTCTTCATTTAGTCTATATGTCTTTATATGAAGATATCAACACTTTTTTTATGTTTGATTGTGAATAAGTTTTTTCCTATATCAGAGAAATATATATATCCACTTTCTGGTCAATGTATCCACCTTTAAAGTTAATAATTATCTTGGGAGCATCTCAGATAAGTTCAATTTTTATTGAAAATATTGATTTGTAACACCTATTTGCCAGAGAGGAATTTAAATTTTTAAATAAACTGAACTGTTTTTCTGTTTAAAACTATTATTTGTCAAGAAAATCTACACTTCAGAAGTGAATATATTAACTATTAAGTATAAATGAGTATAAAACTTCTCATTTAGTTTAGTAATCATAGCCTACACTTCTTGTATCACTTTAGTGGTGTTTTAAATTTGTGTTCTTTAATTATAGGCCCCAACTTGTTGGCTCCCCAAATTTTTAATATTGTACAAATTTACTCAGTTCTTTATTCCATTTAATTCAATTTTTCATAAAATTATTATAAGTCCCATCTTATAGCAGTGTGATTTCGAAAAAGCAAAAAACAATTGTCATATCTTTATCAATGGTTATTTCTTTATCTTGTATTTTTCTTCATATGTTGCCTAAAGCTTCCCATATTTTTTTTATTTGGATGAGACAACTAAAGACCACCACAAGACACTAAAAACTGTGACTAGGCTGCCACAAATAATTATTCCCTATCCCAGGTGGATATCCACAGGTTTTTCCACTGACCATCAGCAAAAAGTTAAATAACTTCATTTGGTTGATTTGTTTTATTTCAGGATATTAGAGAGGAAGTATATGATGATTATTGGCAAGGACAGAGAACAGGAAGAATATCGATTCCAGCACCTTCAAGCCAGGAAGTTGGTACTCAAGATTCTATACTTAAGCCATCAGTTGCTACAGGTATTATGTTTATTTCTTCTATGGTTTAATATTGAAAATAAATACTATACTCTAAAATGAACCAGAGGAAAAGGACACATAGGTCTTTTACTTGTTAGCCTTGAACATTCTTCTTTCTCCTTCTGCCCCTGTGTCCCCAACCAATACCTCCTAAAGTAGTCCCCAGACCTCTATGTGTCATGAAAGGCTTCCTTACCATTTCTACTGGATAGGGAGGTACATAATTATATGTATATATTTCAAGCTTGAAGAATACATTTTTGTAATTTTTATGTTTTAGTAAATTTTGTTTGTTGTTTGTAAATAAAATTTATAGGAGGCATTGTTCATAGAAAGTAATGGATGAAATTTGATAAAATTATTTCTGGACAATTTTCACATTAATCCCTAATGTTCCTCTAAATTTAGACAAAACTGGACGGACCATTTTCGAATTGTAGGTAGATGAGGAAAATATGTTTACGTATGCTAAAGAAAAAATAGTTGAAGGAATCTCTTAAATCAATAACATACCAACTCGGAGAATCCCTGAAACTTTCATTAAAATTGGTTTAACACTTAGATCAATCATGCTGAATACAAATGTGATTATAGAACAACTGACACAGGACCAAATTTGCTCCTTGGTGTCAGAAATGTAAAATTTCCTATTCTGACATCATAATTTTTTTTTTCATTTCCTGCATGAATACAAAGCTTTCCCACCTTTAGCTGTGATGAAGCACAAAAGTTATGTGATTTTTATTGAAGTTGTATGTTTATAAAATCAAATTTGCATATTCTGTTTAATGGATATAATTGTTTTTAGTTTAAATTTATTTACTAAACCATATTTTATAAAAGATTTTATTTTTTCATGAAATGACTGAAAAAAAATAGTTGGCTTCCTTCAGGATTAAAAATCGATAATTGTACAACATATTCATGCTTATTAGAAAGTTACTCGTTTTTGGTAGAATTCATGGGGTTTAGTAACGGTAATGATCCTTTGTATATCATAAATGTGCATACTGCATTAATAAATAAATGAATTTTATTTTTATTTAAAAAATTAATGCATATTTTCTTAATTGATTTTTTTATAAATTAAATTGATTTTTTTTTGGTGGAGCGTATGAAAAACACACCAATGTGGTACTAAAGGTTATTGAAAATAATATTAAAATATCATCGTATTATGACCACAACTGATCTCTGACATATTATTTTTTAATTACCATGCATTACCTTTTTGTTAGTTCTATGTATTTACAGGCATTTCACATATCATGATCTCAATTCCAAAACTTCCTAACTACAATGTAAACCATATTGATGGCTTACTTCATAGTAGAGCTAAATACATTTCCACTAACTTTAGGAAGAATAAAATTAAAGGTTCTCTCTTTTAGGAAAATTGCAACTTTCTTTTAGGAAATTTTTATACCTAAATCTGTTTATTAAAAAAAAAATAATTGAAAAATTGTAATTTTCCATAAAAAGAGAGACTTTTAATTGTATTTTTCCTAAAGTTAGCGGAAATGTACTTAGCTGTACTGTGAAGTAAGCCATTGATGTGTTTTAAAATTAGTGCTGCAATATATATAATACTAGTCCATAAAAGTAATTTAATAAACTATTATTATTATTTATTTCTTTTAATTATATATCAATTATTGCTAGATAAAAGTCTCACTTCATGGGAAGTGTTCAACGTTATTTTGAAAGGCCTGGTGGATGAACTAACCCTTCTTGGAGCACCAAAAGAGTTGAAGCTGATCGTTCTGCAGCTGTGGGCCACTTATCTGATGAAATCAGAAGCTGCATTTATATCAAAGCATATTGAAAAAAGGCCTCGCTTAGATTTAAATTTTCGCAAGAGGTTTGTAATCAGTATTATATTATAATTTGATGAGCATATAATATTGTTTATGAAGTAATGTATTTGAAATTGGTTTTGGATTCTGATGACTTTAACCTGAAAAACATCTTTTCTTAAATTTATTGCTCATTTTGCACAATTAATTTGCATTGTTTTATGTTTATTGCAGAGATGCTGAATTAATATATGGTACAGACAAAGAGTTAATAAGTGTATACAAGAAGCCTATATATCGGAAAAAAATTGAAAAATCATGTAGGTCCTCTGAGAAAGGATTATCTTCACATACCAATACAAGGATGGAACAATACAAACTCACAAAGAAAAGAGTAATTTATTTTAATTTGATAAATCTATTATTTATAAATTTTAATGTTTTTTGACAACTAAGCTCCTCTTTTTCAATAGTTGTGTGATATGAAATTTTTCTGATAACTCTTCAAGTCATTTTTTTTTTTTTTTATGATTAAATTGAACATTTGCATGGATTTTACTACATGTTTATTAATATTTTTATCATACTGAAGCCATCAGGTCATGCATAGTTTTCTTTTATGAACCTCCTCCATTTGGTGGCTTAATATAGTTAAAAGTGGGTTATTATTTTATTTTATACCAGATCAGCCTGGTATGGGCCTTACATGGTTGATATAACTGTTATAAAAAGTGGGTGAAAATGAAAATACTATCATATATGTATATATAGTTGACCGTAAAAATTGATATGTAAGAAGATAGTCAGGGTTGCGGTCAAAACAAATTTACAACTATTTATTTTCCGACGTTTCGCCCCACTTTGTAGGGCTTCATAAGTGCTAAAAAGATACAAAATGATAAGATACAATGATAAGAATAAAAATACAAAGATAAAATACAATGATAAGAATAAAAACAAGTAACAATGGCAAGAGTAAAAATTTCTAAATAAAAATATATAAAATATAAAGCTAAAAAAGTACAGGAGATGCACATAAAACAAAAACAATTCGGGGAAAGAAAGAAAGAAAATCTACTTGCCACAGTTTACTTAACTTTTCTTCCATTTGTTAGACTATATTTTTCACTCATCTAAATTGATTTTTATTGTTTTAGAATTTGCTTGTAAAAGCTGAATATGAGCGGTCTTCAGTTTCAAGTCAACCTTCAGAAATCACTCTTGAAAGTTTATCGGTGAAAAGTGTTTCTTCATCTTCTCAGAAAAGCTACAAGTATGATCTTTACTTTTTAAAATGTATCTAATTTCAATATCAATCAAATATTGATTAATAAATTCATGAAATTTCCTTTAAAGTTTGAGTGACTACTAATTGGGGAATTTGGGAATTGTGTATGGTCAGTAGGAAATTCACTGTAAATGTGTGGAAAAATTGTCAGGTGTTCTACAAGCTGTTGAAAAATCTATTTAAACCTATTTTTTCCAAGAATTTTAAAATGAGACCTGGTTGGGTTCAGTTCTAGTTATCTTTTGGATTTAAGGGTAAAATCTACAGATGGTTATTACTTCTCTTGTAACTAAAAAATAGCAAAAAAAAAAAATTAGTTATTGACTTTTTATGTCGATTATAAATGATGGCAATTGCTTATTTAAGTGATTGAAAATGATAGTTGCTAATAATAAGTGCTGATTATGAAAAGATGATTCTTGGTAATGAAAAGTTATGATAATTATTCAACAAAAATGTATTCATACAGACCAATATGAGACTGAAAAGTTGTAGGATCATCAAATATTCCCAACTCTTGAAAGTCCCATTTAAACAATGTAAAGTTTTATAATTAAAGTCGAAACAAAGCAAATCTAAATTTGTTTTTATTAATCCTTCTTTATTTATAAAACATAATAATACATTGAATATACTTATTATGTCTGGAGTCCACTGTAAATTTTTCACATACAAAGTTGTAATCCCTAATTAACTGCCAGAAACTTAAATCTTTTTTGCTCAATTTAAAAAAAAAAAGTATCACATATCAGGGAAATAGGGTGACACAAACAATATCAGAAAATTTTTGTTTTGTATTCATTATTTGTTATGGCGGCTAATGTTTTTTGCAGATTGAGGTACAATAAAAAAGCTAAAGTAGCTTTAAGCAGTATGTTGGATGCAGCTTCAGAAATAGATATTGACGCTAGGAGCTCTCTGCAGAAGAAAATATTTGGTCGAGAAGCCCAATCAATACAACATGTATCAATGTCAAAAGTACTTGCTATATTGAGGCTCGCTTTACTCATATTAGATTCAGATATTCACTTGGGAGACATTTTAAGGTTAGTTATAATCAGAGCCTACATGTTTTTTGCCATGGCTTATTTAGTTTGCATACATTTTTTTCAAAAGTTGATCAAATATCTTTACCAATTAGTGAACTCAGTTGCAATCAACAAAATTTTATTTTGTATATTGAAAATTAATTCATAATTGCTATGTGGATGATTCCACTGAAGTAAAAAAAAAAACAAATAAAATTAAAAGCAATATCAGAGATGAAATTTCTTTTTACAATAGTACATATATTTTTAATTTACAAAACAATAAACAATTTACAAAATAACTTTGTTAAATCAAATTAAATCTTTGTTTATTGGATATTTTGAATATGGGTTTTAATTTGTTAGTTATTTTCTTTGTAAGTGGTAATATTTACTACTATTTAAAACTTCATTTGTAAGTGCATTCATCTGCTCAACATGGCCTTGATTCAACAGACTTGTTGACTGAAGGATACGTATCGCCATCTTGGTTTTGTTTTGAATCATAAATTTATTATAGACAACGAAAATTGGTTAGCTTGTTTTTTGATTTAAAATAACAAATAAACAATACTGAAACAATATAGATAAAATAAAAACGTAATTAAAATCATTTATCTATAAATATCAACTATTTATTAAAAAAGAGGTTATTACAATAGAAAAGATTGATAGTCCTCATAAACTCTATTACAAACTAAAAGTAAAGCAACACAAAAATATATGTAATATAAAATGAATTTCTCTGTAAATAAAAATTATGTACATAAGTGGATAAAAAATTTGTGAATAATTCAATGGATATGAATGTACCTTTTGTTACTTATAAGTTTAATGTATTTATTTTCAATTAAACTTTTAAATAATACATTAAAAGAAAATTTGACTGTCTAGGGGTTTTCAATTTTTCTTTAAGACCTTCCCTGTCATCACCACTAATAAATGAGATTTTGCTATATTCAAATATTTAACAAAAAATCTAGTAAACTTTGATTATATTACGCTCCTAAACTTTTCATTATTAATTTTATTGAAGCTGCTCACTTGATTTTTCATTTGTTTAATTTAGTTTTTTATGTTTACTTTTAAATCATTGCTAATATCTTTAATCATAACTTAATTTTTGTTTCCATTTGATAGAGTCAGTATGTGTTTAACTACAATTATAGTTTTTACTAGCATTCAAGTTATTTTGTTTATCATATATTCATTTATTTTTTTATAGCCCTGTCACAAATATTGAAGCATTAAATAAAAAGTAGATAAAGCAATTTGATGAAATCAAATTTTTATTTATTTGCATAAATATGTAATAATAACACCACCAACCATAATGTGGCTATTTTATATTAAATAAACTTTAATGCGATCGAATTAGGGTTGTGAAGTGCAATTTCCAATAGGTTAGTTTCTGTAAATCTTCATTTTCCATTATAAAAAAAAAAAAAAAAACATAGTTCTATTTGACAAATTTTTTCATAGGTGGTCTGCTGAAGGTTACCTATCACTGCTTAATGCTGAAAAACTACTTCCCTCTGGAGTATCCATTGGGAAGGATATTATTCCAATTTTCATTGTCACTCTCAATTCAAGAGATCATATTAACAAGAATGTAATGCTAATGGCTGAATATCTTGGAGTTGTTGATGTTTTTCCTAGGATCTTGCCCCTGGTTGAAAGGTATCTGAAAGAATTGCAACTGCCAGGTAATTTCTCTATTTCTTATTTTATTTATTGCCATTAGAAGTGCAGTTATATTCCGTTTCAATTAGAATTTTATTATTACTATTATTTTTTGGCTATTTTTGGAAGATTACATGACAATAGTTTTAATTCTTTTGACTTATTGTATAATTCAGGCATTATCACAAATTTATGCTGCAGGGCAGAGCACATATGAGGCTAAAGAGAGCCATAATTCGATTTTTGTATTTACTAAGAGTCAAACATACATAAATACACGAATTCAATATTGTTTAATATAGTGTAATTGCATATTTTGATAAGAACACATAATTTCTGCGATTAAGAAAAAAAGAATAAATTATTTCAAAATTTGAGCAATAAAACTGCGATATAATAAAAAAACTATTTATTTATAAAAACTCTAATGATAATCTGTGATCAAATTAGGCAATATTATTATATTATTCCAGAAATTTTTTAATATGTTGATAATTCAGTGTGAATGATATTAGGACTTGATGAGCTTCATCATGGAGTACAGAAATTTGATGTACAACAATCAACTCTTGCATTTTCTTATTTTTTTATATGGATGTTTTGTTCCAGTCATTAGTTTCCAAAATTCATTAATAGATGTTTTTTGCAGCGTTTGTAATGCCTAATCTTTTATATTCTTTAAAAGTGTAATTCCATAGAGGTAACAGTGGAAATTCAATAATGCCTTATCTAGAATGTGTCTCCTCACATCACATGCAATGTGTCATCTATATGCGTAGCATGCACCTAGAATGATTTCTTTCAGGAAACTTCAATTAGGTGCATGAAATATTTACTGTTGTGGCAACTACTTATTTTGTAATAGCTATTGTTCAGTCCACAGAAGTAACATTTATGTATAGGGGTTATATAGCTGAGCTGTATATTCAGAAATACTAGAGGGGGGGCGCTATATGCCACTCAGATTTTCATGTAATCCAGCACTACCTAGAGGATAAGTGGATAATTAGACGTCAAGAGGGTGAACTGGAGTGGGAGTGTGCTCTTGAGAAGAGAATGAGCCTGACCTTCTTGGTACCACCGCCAAATAAACATGATTGGTTAAACACCTCCAGCATCGAGCGAGGTATGGAGCAGCAGAGGATGGTCACCTCTGTTCAGCAGCAGCGTCACACCATCAACCAGGTGACCCACGGCCTATGTGGCAGACAACGAGCGCCCAGTAACACAGATTAGAACTTTTTACCAACCAAAATGGCGACCCTCATCACAGCTCACCTATAGACTACTTTTTCCCCAATATCAAAATTTACTAACCAATCCAACATTATTGTATTATTTTCAACCTGCCCCTTTCACCAGTTATTTCATTTTGTTTCAATATATTAATTTTCTCACTATCACTTGTTATAACTAAACTCCTTCTGATATAAAACCTAGACTTGGATCTGATTCCTGCATAAATTAAAATTTGAGGAAGGTCCAGTCAAAACAGCTATGAATCATAAAAAGAAAAAGAAGAAACCCACATTGGTAGAGAAGAGTTGGTAAAAAAAAAAATAAAATTTGTGTAGCAAGTTGTTTACTGACGATGGAGCTTTGTTTCAAAATTTTACAACTCTTGATTTTATTTTTTACCTCCACCTCTATTGTACTTACTTGCCAACTGCTTTAACTTATCATATTTAATTCTAATGTCTTTAATATTACTAATTTTGTTCTGATGCATTATGATCATTTAAATAAATGATGTGGTTTTCCATTATTCCAGTTCATGTAATATTATACATGGCACCGATCTGTTGCTATTTGATAATGATGACTTTGTTCGAGAAAGAGTGACCCCTGCGTTCTGGTTGCTACAATAAACTCGTATTATGTGGTAAGGCATGTTAATAAAAATGACTGGGTAGTATCAATATCAGATACTACCTTTGGCCTGAAAGTGGTCTCAGTGGAATCACACCTTAATGACTCCCATTCCTTACTTTACAAATGGCTCTAGGAAAAACTAAAACTAAAGTTTTTGATGGGAGCTGACTTGACTAAACAAAGAGCTACTCCTTGCTCTTGTAGCCATATTTGCTTGATCTAGTGAGATGCCAAATTGTTAAGTTGTTAAGTTGAGAGAATTGAGCCTTTGTCAAAATCTTCCAAAACTATTATATAGTTACATAATTATACATAATTTCTATCATTGATTACTCTAATTATTAATTTAATCTTTTTAATTTAATCAAGTATTTTTTTTTTTTAAGGTGATTTATTGAAAATAATAAGATTGTTTATGGAACTTAGTCCACCTAAATTGAGATTGACTCTTTCTGCCAATTTTGAAGGGCGAGCAATGGCATTTATTGTTTTTGCTTTGAAATTTCTTTTTGGACTTGATGGTATCACGGAGAAAAGAATTTCCATAGTTGCTAAAACTATTAACAGGTAGACATATCTCCTTATTATTTTATTTTATTTAAGTTATATTATCTTGTATTTGAAAAAAAAAAAATGTTTATTCCTCCAAAAAAAAAAAAATATTTATATAAAATTAATCAATAAAAAAGAACAAAACCAAAAAAATATATACAACTAATCATTGTTACAATATAATTGGAAGATTCCATATCGATTCCTTAAAAGTCCCTCAAATACCATTTAATAACTAATCAGTCAATTTAATGATAAATTTTAAGTTTTCACTTAACACAGTTCAAAAGGTTATATTAGTTGTTTGTAATATTTTTTTCAGTTGAAATAATCCTTTTTTATGTCTTGTTTTATTTGCATATGAAAAATATTTCGGACAGTTTGTCTATTGTCGAGTTCATTTTTGAGCCAGGCTGTTCATATACACACAGACAATTTTTTGAAACTTGGTTATTTGGACTCAAAAACATATCTTTCCATTGAAAACTCAGATCGAAATTTTTCATATTCACAACTTTCCCTTAATATACATTTTATGTATCAGTAAGTGTAATTAAAAATTTATAAGATATCTTGTTAAACTTATGACATCCTGTCTACTATAATTACAGTTTACTATTTGTGTGTACAGATCTATTTAATAAATTTAGCTGAACTTAGTATTTAAAAGTAAATTAATTTCTCGGGATAGCTAGGTTTTTTTAAATTCATTTGTGTAAATTTAGTGAGTTTTTATTGTTGTATGTTGTATTTATTTAACCATGTTAAGAAATATTATGTATAATAGTAAACAGGGAATGGATAAAAGAAGGTTATTCAACTGGTCAGAATGGGTGAAGTACATTAATTGTCGCAGCAGTGTTGTGTCTGTCTACCATCAAGCCACTAGAGACTTTCATCATCCCATGTCAGCAGTTGGTGGGTCAAATCCATTCCTGTCGCATTGGGAAAAATTACCTTCTAAACATACATTTAAAAGGAAAGAGGGTGGGTATCTTTTTTTTTTTTTTATTAGGTTTTATTCTGTTTGGTTGTCTGATGTTGTTATACTGTTTTAATGGTAATAAGAGTACTCAAATTTAGTACAAATTAATATTATTAATTTTTTAATGAATCGGAGTACTCTTACTATCTAACTTTTTCAAAAGTGATAACATGGTTATACAGTTGAACCTTGCTTATCCGGAAAGGCGGTACGAGAAACCTGGATTATTTGTAACATATTTCCTTGTATTTATGACTATTAATTTTTTAGTTGTAACTTCAGTTTTATTTAAATTTTGTAGTGCTAAAAAAAAGTAGTGTGAAGAGATTGCTCTAGCTTATCTATTACTGATAAAACAGCGTTGTGAGATGAAGAGTGAATAACGAGTGCTAAACAAATATTTCTGTTTATAATAAATTAAATTTTTTTTATAAATAAAATATGGTCCGGGTGTGGTCAAATAAAACTCAAATAATAATAACTATTTTAATTGAGCGAACGTTTCACCCCATGTTGCAGGGTTTTGTCAGAGCTAATAAAGATACAAACACTTAACATAAATAAAAAAGTAAATGGAAAAATAAAAGGATATACAATGAAACGTAAAAATTAAATAAGAAAAATAAAAGGTTATAAACAACAAATGAAGATGGAAATAATAACAGATGAAAAGAAGAAAGGGTATATACAGAAGGGACCTGTACTGAAAAAGAGGAGTGGGTTGAGAACAGAAGGAACTGGAGTAACAAGGTTAACGTAAGAATCAAGGAGTTTGTTTGTCACTTTATGAGGAAAATTGTTGTTGAATAGAATCTGTTTAATATGTTGTATGTTGGTCTGGTGATATTAAGAGTCAGAAAGAGAAAAGGATTGAAAAAGAATAATTTCTTTAATTCTCTACACTGTTCACTTTAAAATTAATTTAAAATGTGACATACTTACTGCCAATCCCCGCTCCTCCCAATATAAATGGTTCACTCTGACTTTGACTTCTGTCAAAACAGCTACTTCTTCTGTCTCGTTTATTTTCTTCCTATATTCATGATTTTATTCTTATCCCCCTTTTTCCATCTCTTAGTTAGTACTTTCTTTTATATTTGTTCTTTTTATCTGGTATTATTTCCGTCTTAATTTATTGTTTATAACCTTTTATTTTTCTTATTTAATTTTTAAGTTTCATGGTATACCCTTTTAATTTTCCATTTACTTTTTTACTTATGTTAAGTGTTTGTATCTTTTTTAGCCCTGATGAAGCCCTGCAACGTGGGACGAAAGGTTGGCTCAATTAAAATAGTTACTACTATTTGAGTTTTATTTGACCACACCCATTTTATTATACATAGTCAATCAGCGATCTTCCAGTTAAATTTTTTTAAATTTTAACTTATAAATTAAAAACTGAAACTATGTTTTCATTTGCTTATATACGTATTACACACACCTGTATGTGTTTTTTATTTTTATTGCTTAAAATAAAGAAATATAGTAGAATTTCTACTTCTAAATATATTAGAAGAAATACAGTATTTCTACCTACTAGATATTGATTTAGTTCCTTTTTTTTTTCAAGTGTTATTATTTGCTCGTTTTTCTTCATTTTTTTTATAGTTTCTTTTCTTTGGTATTGTTATAATATAAATTATCTTTTATTTCTTCTCATTTTTATTCTGTACTTCGTATTTTATTTATTTATTGATGTATAGTATAACGTATTCTCCTAGAATAAGTTATTAAGCTTATTCATTAGTTAACAGTTATCCATAAATAAAATACAACATTATATTGGATATGAGAAGCGTTATATCAAATCATTATATCTACTTTTAAAAATTATTATGGGAGTGTCTCGTGTACATAACTCTAATTTTTGCTTAAAATAATGATTTATAATACCTAGTTGACTATTATAAATAAGGTAATAATGATAAACTATCACACATCACTAAATGTGATGTGTAATGCTTCAGTTTTTCGTTTTATGTTTGTGAATATGTATATTAGCCGAAATTCTACCTTTCCCTTTATTACTTTTAGTTTAATTGTATTTGATTTTTATCTTCTTTTTTTTCTCCTTTTATTTATAATCAGAAGTTAGTCATCTTATGTTTTATGATATGATATATAGTTTTATTTTATTTGTTCTATTTTTATTTTATATACTTTGTTAATTATTGTGGTCCATTTTTATCTTTTCGAATTCACTGTTTTATTATATATTATGACGTTTTATAATTCCATTTTTATTTTGTACTTTACTCTAAGGCTTTAAAGCCTAATTTTGTTGCCTGTATATTATTGTAAAGGGGTCAATCCCAGAATAAATAAAGAACATTATTATTATTATTAAATGTAGCAAAAACAAAGATATAGAGAATAGAAAGAAAAAGCTAAGAGAGGGATCGAGTTGTAAGACTGGGCCGCCTGTAGCTCAGTGTTTAGGATACAGTCTTACCAATCTGATGTATATTGGCGGTGCCGGTTCGAGTTCAGACTGGGGTGTTGACTTTTTTCATTGTGTAGCGGTCCCACAAAATGAAAAACTTTGACCCCTAACCATGGTTAGACAGTATAGGACTCCAATGAGTCTTGGCTGAAAAAAAAAGAGTTGTAAGACAAAACAATACGAGGTTAGAGGAAGTAAAGAATTTAAAATACCTGGATGCTCACCTAAATGAAAAATGCTGGATAAATGATGAAATAAATGAAAGAATAATAGCAATCAACAGACATTTTAATTCCTTTTGAGAAAGGTTTTATTGGGATAGAGAAGTGTAAAACAAAAAAAAAGAAAGAATTCTACAAAAACACCATCTTATCGATTCTTAACTATTCAATTGAATCATGGACTCTCACTACTTCAACTTCAATTAATTGAGATGGGATACATGAGAAGAATAAAAGGAAAGACAAGAAGAAACCAATTGCGAAAAATAACAATGAGGTGGAATCTGAGACTTAAGTCAGCTGAAGATATCATCGAAAACACTAGCTGATATGGTTCAGCCATGTTGCAAGAATGGCAAAGAAGAGATTGGCGAGAGTAATACATGAAATAAGACCAAAAATCAAGAGAAAGGCTTGGAGCAAGGTGCAATCCAGGAGATCTTTGACAAAAGAGGTTTGGAACAGGGAAGAAGAAGAAGAGATATGAAGAATATGAATTTTATCCTTAAACACATCATATATAACAATATATTTAGTGATAATTCATTCTCTTTAAAACTTCATTCTCATGATGCCATTTGGACAATTGCAGCCTCGTTTTAATCCATGAAATATATTCAACAATGTTTTTACTTATTATATTTTTATCCTATTAAATATGTTTTTCTAATTATCTTTATTTTCCTTTTTGTAGTCATACCTCCAAATGTTAAAGAATACTTGAGCGGGTTTCTGAAAGATTTTTGCCAAGAGCCTATTGAACCGTTGCCTCCTTCTCTTTCTCCTCTCTCCTTGAATCTTATGGAGATATTTGACAGAGATCTTCACATTCCGCCAAGGGCTAAAAAGATACTGGAACAAGATTTTACCAAAGATACAATTGAATATCTTTATGATCCAGTTTCGTAAGTTGACTATATTTATTTTTACTATTATATTATTTGTTTGTTATTGCATTGAAATACTTGATTTGATAGACAGATTTAAGTGAAACCATAAAAAATGAATATATAATCCAATTGTTCCCTGTTTTGAGTTTGGTAAAATAAAAAATTAATGAGTTTTGGAATATAATAATATTTAATTGTTATTGTTTTTATATTTATTTATAAATTATAATTACAGGTTGAAAGAAATTTCTGAAAAACATAATATCAGGTTTGAAGAAGGACTTGGTGCCAAAATTATTCAGGTAAAACCTCTTGTTGCTGCAGGTAAAACTGCTAAGCCTTCGCTGAGAGGGAATAAAGTAATGGTGGATGTGAAAATAGACTGTAAAGAAGGTAATTATGCATAATTAAAATATTTTTAAGTATTTTATTTTTGGATGCATGAAATAATTTTCATTTTTGAGATCTGTCGGTATTTAGAAAGGATCATGGAAAAAAAAATTTAAACAAATTAAGTGGCACTAGGTTTGTTGTTTCTTTGGTTTAGCATCTGCATACCCTTACTATAGCAGGAAGGGCAGGTTATCTTACAGGTTAGGAACATATTTCTAACCAACATGTGAATGTTGATGTTTATTAAATGATTTTGCTATTATAAAAATGAGGCTCTGTCTCGACACGCTTGGCCAGTACAGTTCCAATAGCCTCTGGGTTCATTTAATCAAAAAGTCATGTAACAAGCCAATGTTAATTGGAGAACATCCACTCCTCCCTTCCCATCAGATAGCCTTCACAAATCAATTGTTTTAATTAGTTAATAAACAATTTCTTTTAATTGATTTTCTGCAAGTATTGTCTTTTTTCAATTATATCAAAGTACTAAGAAGACATTCATAATACCTAGAATACAAATGTTTGATACCGTTGAATTGTTTCGAAAAATGGTTGTGAAAATCGACTCAAAATTACCTGTTGTATAGTTAGTGTTTAAACCAAGCATTTGGTGTAATTTACATAAAGATTAGATAAATGTGTATTATGCCTGTTTTTATATATTTTATAAAATAACCTATTTTTGCAGGAAAACCTAATAAAAAAAGAAAAAGCTATAATCCAGAACTGGATATAAAAAGAAGTCTCCTTCCTAATCCTGATGACTTCATGCATGGTTTTAAATTAAAGGACAGGTCAGAATCTTTTAAAGAGGTAAGTACCTTATTTAAAATAATTATATTTCTGCTTCTTTATCGCTTTTCTATTGTTGACCAAGAAAATAGTTTATGTGTGAAGAATAACTGACTATTTTGATGGCATCCCCTATAGCAAACAAATCATAAACAATAATAATAAAAAACAAATAATTTTAACCATTTTGAAATTTGAGGGTATATATTTTAAGCTACATGCCCATCATCCTCTAAAACTATTCAACTAATTTTTTTTAGATTTGGGACCAAAATTAAAAGCTCAGTCAACCCAGGACAATCTTAAAATCTTTATCTGCCATCAGTTTTCAATTTTTTGTTTACGCGAGGGGTCATGAATTTGGAAAAAAGTGTAATAGTTTTTATTTACTGATTTAATGAGTAGTTAATTTAAATAATAAACATCTTAAAAAGTGTTAAATGGAAAAACTTATGTTAAATGGAGAAATATTTCCTCCTTTCACCATGTTAAAATAATGGTTGGAAGTCTGTTAATAGGTCTGTTAAATGGGGAATGACGCCATGCAACAGACCAGTTGAGCTCGTCAGCATTTTGTTTGTTGTCGTCTTAGGTTATTTACTCGCTCGTAGTTTGTTTTGATGTTTTTAAAACTAACAAAGAAATGGATGACTATAATAATAATGTAATGACAGTCATCAATTAGCCTATCTTTATTCTGTTTCTCACAAGTTAGAAGATCAACAAGGTACTCAGTTGCCAAACTTTCATGCAACTTCCACTTTTCACTTACTTTAGGCATGTTTTAATAAAGTACTTTAGTCAAAACTTAGAAGTAAACAATAACAAGAAATTTTGGAAGGAAAGATTATTAACAAGTTGCTCAGAAAATCTGCTAGGAGCTCTTATGCATTTGACATTTAACATGCCTTTAAATAGAACTACTCACAATCCTATACTTATAGCATTTAACATGGTAAATCATTTTACCTTTAACACAATATCATGAATACACCTTCTATATTTCCATCAGTTACTTTGAAAGATATACAATTAAAAAATTGCATATCATCATCATTAAGGTAGTCTCAAACCTTCCCATTTTTTTTTTTTTCAATACTGTAAAATTTCAATAAAAATAAAATTTGATAAATTAAAAATATTGAAACAATGATTAAAATGTCATTTGTAATCAATGAATCTAATATAACTATAATTATTATTGATTATATTATATATTTGTATATCTGCTTTAAGGACAGCCTTCTTATTTGTTTTGAACCATTCTTCGCCATCCTAACACTACTGCTTTTATCATCAATAAATGTATTTGAAGTTTACTTGGATGCTTAAATAAATTCATATTTGTTTCAGAAAGATGTATTACCCATCTGTGGTCGCAAATACTGGATTTACCATAGTTCGTTTACTGATATCCGATATCAGATTACAATTTTCAACTATGTTGCAGAGAATGTTCTCCCATTTGACTTCTACTGGTTCTTGAAAGAGGCATCTTTGGTTGCACATATTTGCCCAAGAGATCTGTATATTCAGCTGTCATATGTTGAAAAAATGTACTTGGAGTATTTAACTAAGAAAAAGAAGCCGAAGAAATTCTTTGAAAACCTATGGTAATATTGTTATTTTAATGATAAGATATATGATGTTAGTGAATTGTATCTATTGATTTTCAAAGAATTTCTTTGGGTTTGTTCTGATAATAATGATTGAAAACCAATGTTAATATTGGTAATTGTAAATTACTGTGGTTTTATTTTTCTATCTAGTTGAAATTGTACCTGTTGTGATAAGAAAAAAAAATTTTCTTTTGTGTTTGTATAACATTTGAAATTTTTCGTATTAGTTTTTGTAATTACTTCTAGTATGTTTCTGCCATAATGTTATAATAATTAGTTCCATGATTAACTTTCCTAAGATAAGGAATATTTTGATTTAATATTAATCAAATTGTACTTTCTGTGGTGTAATCAGCAGTGTTGCTGCTTTTGAATCATGAGCTCGGTTCAGCTCTGAACTGATTCAAATCTGAAAGGGTCCCCCTCATCTCTGTGAGAATGATTGGTTTGAAAAAAGTAAGTGGACCTTCTATAGTACCAAAGCTAAGTTGTGAGGAATTTTATTACTGACTACCATTGTTCGACTTGCATTTTTGTAAATATTCTTTCCAGTGACTATTGCTTCATTTACAAAAAGGTTTATTACTTCTCATACAAGGGTGACACACTAATCCATTTTTTAATTAGATTAACTGTCTGAAAAAGTTTATTATTTTTTTTAATATGTTTTATAACATTAAATTCATCAGATAAGTTTCTTGGGTATCCCTAATTAGGCAGTGACCAGGTACTGCATTTTATTTAGTTATGAAGTCCAGAAAAGTAGTAGAACCCAGTCAGTGAATTTTATTTTTTTGTTTTATATGCCCTTGTTATTTTAATGTGATCATTGTAAAAAATTTTATTCTCAAGCTCATTTTGTCAATTTACATTAAATTGAATGATGCTATATTTATCCAGTAATTGAATTAAATTCTAATCACAATCATAAGCTTTCATTGTATTTAATTTTGTAGAATTTGTTATGGCCTATATTTTTAGTCCTTTAAGCACCCATATTCTAGCTTCTATTAGACCAGCTCAGTGTCATGTTTTCAGGGATCCTATGGAAAATATCGGCATACTGCCCCTCATAAAACTTTCCATCCATTTCCGTTCTGTTCTGTTTTTTTTTAATGGAGTGTTTCAGTGCAGGTCTTATAACAATCTCTTAACATTATTTTTAAGATCATCTGTTAAGAAACCCTCATCTAATTATCTCTTCTATCCATGACATGAGAATATCTTATTTGGACTTAGATAAAATACTGTTTGAAAATAGGATACTAGTAATGTCTCATTTTTTTTTTTTTTTTGGGGCACTGGCTGCTTGATTGTGGAGGGAAGCGGTTGGCTAGTTATGGGAAGGTCTAGCTTTCAATCAGTGCCAAGTTTGAAATGCTAAGGTGGTACCAATCTCTTAATATTTAAAAACAAAGATTTGCCTGTCAATAACTTATGCACTTATCCTTTTTCGTATAACTCTTTGTGCCTCTGTGACAAGGAGGGCCCTTCTTTGTAGGATGGGTTTTTGGTCATGGAGTATAGGTAGAATTGTATTTTATTCCTTGATCAATCTAACTGTGATAATTAGATCATAAGATTAAAATATAAGTTTAATGATAGGCAGAATTATTAAGTTGTACATCAGACTGTTATTCAAATTTAGGTCCAAGTTTTATTGACAAGAATAAATTATGGAATTAAAATCATGTACAGTTAGCAGTTCCTTTCTTCTCTTCAATGTGAAGCTTAAAGTTATTAAGTAAATTATAAGGGATTATTATAATTATGGAATCAAAATATAAAAAATTACTTTAGTGTTACATTATTTATTGATAATAAGTGCAATTCATCCTTGTCAAATTATCAGTTAAATTTAATCAATAATGATAACCAAGAGACCTATTATAACGACTATGTTATTTTTTTATTTAACTGTTAACTAATATTTTTATTTCTTTTTGTTGAAAGGAACATATCCTGTTCATTTTTTCACTGTATTTTTATGTGAAAAAGTATATTATTGCATGTACCAAATATTTTAATAAACAAATAATGTGATTTTTGTTAATTTAATTACATATGCAATTATAATAAGATACAGTTATTCAGTTGAACTTCCCGTCTTCGAGAATATTTTTTTTTTCCAGGAAACATAAATTGATGTTAATGAAACCCTTTCTGTTTATGAAATATAATTTCTGTATGAATCAGTATTTTTGAAATTGATATAAGTACATATTTTTTTTAATATCGAGATGTTTGGTTCAAAAGTTTGGGATTGAATCAATTTAAAATTTTATTTTTTTATCAATAGATTTTGATGAAATTGAATGTACTATGAATGTATAAACACAAACATATGAACATGATATCTGTAAATATCTGTTATATACAGAAGTTGACTAAAAAAATAAAATATGATGTTGATAGCTTTGTCTTTGATTGTTTCATATGTTTTATGTAATCTAAAAAAAATGTTAATTTAGTCTAAAAGTTTAACAGTAATTATTTTAAAAACCCACCTATTACATATGTGATAAGCCAAGGGTATAAGTGACAATTTGTAAATAAGATATATTTTTAACTATCTGTCTGAACCAAATCTATTCTTCAGTATTGACACAATTGCGAAATTATCAATAATTAACTAATAATGATTGATAATTTTGCCAATTTGTCAATATTGAATTACAAAGTTTGTTCAAGCACTCATAGATAGGACAAAACTCTTTCTTGCAATAATGTATGTTATACTGTTGGTTTCTCATCCAGTCTATATATATTGATGATGGGAAATTTCAATTTTTTAAAGTTTTGGAATTGATATTTATCAAATACTTCTGAAGCCTTCTTGGTGGAAAACCACCTATAAATATAAAGATTCAACTGTACTTGTACAGTGCTAGTGTTTTAAATATTTTACTTTAAGCAACAAAAAGGTTTAAATATCTCCTACAAATATTTTAAATTTCTCAAATCAAATTGTTTTGGTCAAAATATTGATATCTTTTCTAGGAAATTTGTTAGAAAATCAGAAGCAAGACGAGGAAAGAATCACCATAATTAATATGTCATATTAAATTTTAAAAAATAAAAATAGGATTTTTGTTTTTTCTTGTACTTTAGAACTTAAGTTTCTATATTTTATATTAACAGATAATGTTTATTTAATGAGATTTCTAAGCTACATTCCTTAGAGTAGTAAGCTGTTTGAACAATTTTACATCATCTTCTTTTGTGTGCCAATGACTGTTTAGAGATAGAATCCAGTTTATTTCGGTTTCACTTAATAGAAGTCTTTACCTACACATTTTACGTATTATAATCCTTTATAGTTTTATTTCCATCATTGTTTTATTCAATTGACAAAACTGCTAATCAAATTATTTTCATCTAATGGTATGAAGTACATTTGCACCTTCAGCTAGATTTTTGAATTTTTGTACCTTCAATTTATATGACCTAAAAAAAAATTTTTTTTGTCAAGTTTAAAAATCAAATTTTTATTTCTGAATAGTTTCTCATTATCTTTAAAATCATAAGTAATTTCAATTTCAATTGTATTATACTGTAAATAACATCCCAAGACGGTAAACATATTCTCTTAGCAGTAACTGAGTTTTAAAACATGATTTACAAATTTTCTGAAAAGGTTCTGTAGGAAGCTAAAAGAACCATGTAATTACCATAACATTTGACGTTTTGTCACTTTTGTCTAAACATACTTATGTAATCCTATTGACAAGAAGAAGTTGTATTCTTTTGTTAGTAATCCCAAGGTCTCACATTTGTGAGAAAACAATAGATACAAAATAATTTATTTACTAACTATCAGCAGCTTATTCCCCCATTAATTGTTTTTTATTGATTTATTTATAATGAATTTTTGAGAGTCCATGAAATTTGAAGATTTATTATTCAAAAACATGTTGTCAACCTTTCATGGTACCTGAGGAGAGAAGAGGCTTCAATGATACTATCATTCAAGATCGACTCGATCAGTCGAAACAGTTGTAAACAAGATCAATTAAAAGGAACCCAAATTTGTTAGTCACTCAGACAATCAAGATTTACTTGTCAAATTGATGAATACGAACATATCTTTCATAAATTTAAACTAGAACAAACAATAAACGATAGCCACTTATGTGAGTTGTAACACTTATTTCTATTATGGAAGAATAAGTTGTTAAATACCTAAAATAGATGCCAAGAAGCAGGTGCATCGCACAAATTGTGACATTAGCATTTTTTTTAGGACATATTTTTTTAAGATCATGAATTTTTGGAAAGAACCATATTTTTATGGGATTTAAATTAAAGGAGACTTTCAAACCACAGAACAGGGAAGAAGAACATACAACTACCTGTTCTACATTAAGAATTACATTTTCATTGTGTAAGTGAACAGGGCAATAAATTTCTTGGGAAGAGGAGAACATAATGGCTCATCACGTTCACGCTTGAATGAGAAAGCCACCCCTGATGTTATCCAATGCTCAACAGAGTTTCTGAGGCATACCAAATTTTATCATTATCCTTGTGTTCTATGCTCATTCTTCAAAGTTATGATTCACTATGATTATTACATTATTGAGTTGATTCTGAGGTGGATCTCGCCTTAGATGATTAGATGCGGTTGTGAAGATTGGTATTAGTAACAATAATATATGAATATTTGTCTAATATTCCATTCTAAGGTTTATTATAACCTCCATATCTATCTTCTGCACTGTCTGAAGGATGAGGTCCAGCAACTTACAATTGGTTTGATGAATTTAACTTCATTATTTTCTAATGCAGTCTAAGTTTGTGGCCAGTTACGCAAGATCCTTATTAATATTGGTAGAAACAGATCTAATAGTGTATTGTAAGAGGCATTTATTACTTTTATCTTATTTTTCACTTCCAGTGATTCCTGAATGAGTGAAAACTTAGAAAGAGGATATTGTTCTAGAGGTATATTCAGTTTTTTAAAGATGTAGTGTATACTTGAACAGTTGTGAAAAATTGTTTAGGGGTAAAAAAGGGCTTTGAGAACACTCAGAGAATAAGAGTAAATTATTATGTATTGCTCTATTTATTAATGGGAAAGAACTTTTTTAGTAGAACAATTCATAAGTATTTTTTAAAATGATTCATTGAAAATAATAGATGAAAATAAATTCGTTTATCAGGTAGTTAAGAATACAAGTAAAACATTCTTTTTTTTTATTATGGAAACTTTTATTTGATTATCACCTGATTATTGAAAGCCTTGATAATTGCAATATACAACGGACGTATATTTGCTAAAAGGAACATTAGGGTATATTATGAATTTGAAAGGAAAAAAAAAAAAGTTTTGATTCGCTCATAAATTTAAACTTGTAATTATAAGAGACGTATCTGTAAATGGAGTATTTTGAAGAAGAAGGGCATTGAGGTCAGTTGGCAAGCCTGGAGTGTTGCCCGCCACTTGACAGTTCATGCTGGGGTCTCGGTTTGTGAACATCTCTCCTCTCTCTCTCTCTCTTCTCTCAGATCGTCTGTTCAATTTGTCTTCGTTCAGATATTTGTTTTTAACACAGATTAGTGAATTGTTTACTAATGCAGTGTTAATTCGTTTAGTATTGTTTACCGTACTCTTGTTTCAAGGAAAAACTACACAGTTTTTGGCGAATGTGATTTGCTTCTGTATGTGAATATATTCGTTCCAGTTTAGCTGTACTTCAAGGGAGTTTTTTCTCCAGTTATATTTCACCGACAGGTGATTATAAATTATATTTTTATTTTTATATATTATATGAAATTTTGTTATTGATATTTAAATACTCTTTGTAGTTTAGTATCCAATATAACTAACATGTTTTTTCTTCATTAGTATCACTTGTCTAAATATTGGATATATTATGCTGCAAAAAACAGAGGTAAACGTAAACTGAAGCTCAGTTTCATTATCACTGTTTTATATTTTGAAAGAAAGTTTACTATTCTAAATTTCGATTCAAAGAACTATTATGTTCAAGTTTCTAATGTGATTAAAGTAGTGCATGCATTTTTCTATTTTATTATTATGATCTACTGTGCCAGTTAAAAATCACGGTTACATAAATATTGTTTTGGAAAAAATAGTCTTGGAACATACACTTAATTTCAGTATTAACGTTTTATTTTTGAAAAGGAAGATCACTATTTTGTACAGCGATTCGTTGTGCCCTGTTGTTGCAAATTGTTAAGTTCAAAGTTCATACTCATAAATAAATGAAGTAACCTTTTTGAAATTTGTAATTCAAAATTTTTCCGCCTGCAGATTCACACTAATTATTTAAAACTGAATCCTAGATGTAGCAAGCATTCTTACTTAAAATGTTTTTCTTCTCACTTATTACTAAAATTCATAATTGGCATTGAATTTGTGTTTTTGCTGTAAAATTAATATGATTTGTTGCGAATTATAATCAATAGTTTTAAATATTATATTTAAGAAAAAAAATTCAATGGCATTACTCGATATAAAATACAAAAGAAACAGGAATTATATGTTTACGAGTTTTTCCTTTCAATGTAAACATACTGTTGCTTTAGTCAGTAATAGCTTCTGTTTGACAGACTATTTGCTGGTGTTAGCAGTTCTTCACTTGTTGCACGTTGTGCCGGCGACAGAATTTATTATTGTGGCCGGCCAGCAATTCTACAATATTTTCGTTTTAAATCGCCTTTATATACAGCCGCTCGTTTTGTTGCTATAATTCTTTTTTCATTACTTTTGTCTTCTATTTCCGACCTATTGCATGATGGAATTCTCGCTCAATTAATCAATTTCTTTGCTATATTGAAATTTTTTTTTTTGGTTTTATTTATTTTGAAAGAAATCATTTGTATTAAATTCAAATCAGATGAAAAACAATTTTTCGTAATTGGAAATATATCGGTTTAGATCAGTTCTAATTTACTTCCTCAGCTAAATTAGAATGATAGTGTTCGAAAATTTGTCTTCTACATTTTAGTCAATTCCCTCGTTTAAGTAAAAATTTTTCAGATGACCCCTCCCTTTTTTTTTTTCGATTTATGTTAGGGATATGGACAGATGTTAGCTCAATGTTTCGAAAAATCTGAATAAAAATAACTTAGACAAAGGCAAATCTATATCTACGGACTTTAACAAGTTTACTTTGATGTGAAGTCTATTTATTAAAAGCTGAATTTTCGACCCAAATTTTAGGTTTTCATCAGTTGCTATCGTTCTGGATATTTAGCTCTGGAAAAACAACAAACACATTTTTCAATCTATTTGTCGTTTCGACTAACGTATTTAGTAATTATTACTATTTATTAAAGTGAAATATAAAAAGAATTTTAAACAAAAAAATCAAAAACTATTTATAACTATGCACATTTTAAAAAAAAAAAAATACTCCCTGATTGATGAAAACCTCCCTAAACGTCTAAACGACGAAGGATTATATTATCTAGGTATAAATCGACTGTTTATTTACAACTATTTAAATCAGTATATTTAAATGTATAGTCAAGATAAAGTAGCCCAGACGTAAACCTACAATATGGGTCGAAACGTTAGTATTAACAAATAGTTACTTCTAATTTTGAATTGCTTTTCTTTTTCATCTCAGACGATTTTTGCTTTTACCAGACGGCCAACCTTCCGTTTACAATATAAAAATTGGAATTTTATAAAAATCGTATATTTTCAAAATCTTGTATTTTATATGTAAATTAGAGTGAATATTTTTTTCTACATACAAATAAAAATTATTTTTTTAAATTTATATATTTAATTTTCTTTATAATAATGAGTCTCTACTTATTCCTGTTCACAAAAAGGGCCCGAAGGCGGATTGTAATAACTATCGAGGAATTTCGCTCCTTTCTGTATGTTATAGAATATTTACGCTAATCTTAACTAGTCGAATCACAGAATACGCTGAAGAAATTATCGGAGACTACCAATGTGGTTTTAGACGAAATCGTTCAACTATTGATCAAATTTTTTCATTAAGGCAAATCTTGCAGAAAAAATTGGAATACAACGGGGTAGTTCATCAGCTTTATATAGATTTCCAAGAGGCTTACGATTCTATTGACCGCCAGAAGCTGTATAATACTCTGATTGAACAGGGAATACCAAAGAAGTTAGTAAATATCGTACAGATGTGCATGACCAAACGAGCGGATCCCTAAAATGTTAATAAACACTGACCCAACGGATAAACTTTCGGGGTAGACCGAAACATAGATGGGAGGATTACGTTAAAACTGATTTAGTGGAATTGGGTTTGGAGGGGTGTCACTGGAAGGATGTATGCAGAGAGCGTTTATTGGTATCGGCATCGAACCTTCGAGTTCGTTAAGCCATTATTATTATTATTATTATTATAGTTTTTTATGTGAATAAGATTAATTTTGTTCAAGATTTTTATAATTTGAAAATTAATTGTTTCTTATTAGGAAATAAGAACAGTCATAAGGCAGTTTGTTTGTTTAAAATCAATATTTTGGATTTGATATTACAGGATGAAACAGAATAATATCGATATGTCGATATATCGAATTATATAGATAAAAAAAATTATCCTTTTACTGAATTGTGTCTCCTCTGATCTATAAAGAAAATAATTTAAATAAAATCAGTTTTTTTTGTTTATACCATTTCATTTATTAAAGAATCTATTAAACAATAGTATCTGAGTATCTTTATAACGCGTTAGGGTTAAATATATATATATATTACACGAAAAATATTTAGTCATCATTTTATGTCAATTGCATGGAGAGCTGAAATCAATGATAGGTGTTGGGTTTTGGCCAAACTACTCAGCGGGCAGCCCTGGTTGTTGATCTTTGTCCAAAATTATTCAGTTATATATTTAAACCTGAATCTTTGCACCCACACTTTTGCTTTTAACGACCCTGTATTTTTTTTTTTTTTTTTTTATTAAACAGTTGTATGAATTTTATTAAAAGTTGTTAACTTTGGTTATGTTGAAGAATCCACTTGAGGCCGTTTCGGTTCATCTTGATTGAATATTTTACTGTCTGAAAATTACTATTCGTATACGAATATGCATGTGTATTCGGATTATGAAGAAATTTTCCAAAAAAAGCTGCTGTTCTCTTTGAGCGTTTGTATCAGTGGTCCCGCAATTTTTCGCCGTGATACCTTTTTCAGGTTTAAAAAATGTTCGCGGTACCCTTGTCGGGCTAAAATACATTTACAACACAATAATTTTTAAGCGCTTAAATATGTAGAGGAAAAAGAACAATCAGTCCAAATTAAATGCTCGTACATTTATCAGAACACTAAATATCAAAGACACTCTATTATGTACTATACAGTATTAATAGATTATTACGTAATAGTTACCTGCGTAAAACCATTAATAATAAATACCTAGGTAAAACCATTAATAATAGATATCTATATAAAACTATTAATAATAGTTACCTTTTTAAAAACAAAAAGTACTATTCCAACCTTGATGGGTCCAGTATTTATGGCACATCAAACATTTCTAAATTATGTATTTATGCCTAACCGTAAATGACTAAGACAAAACATTGGTGATGGTGCTCCCATTTTATATAAATTGATTATACTTCTAAATCAAAAAATCATCCACCCTGGTGTACGCTTGCGGCACCCTGCTTTACGCTAGCGATACCCAGATTTTTTTTTTAAAACCTTTTTATTTTTTATATGGTTGCAGAATACATAATAATATAATGCAATACATTATACATATACAATTAACATTATATCTTCGTTTGCCGTACCCAGATTGGGAATCACCTTGTGTATATTATGGCCTAGATCTTTTATTTGATGAGAACAGAAGAAAAGTAATGAACTTTATTTTTTGAACGATTCTCATAGATTAGTTCACGAAGGCATAAACTAATCACTCACTCACTCACTTAATTCACTATACCGTAGTGGAATGTGGGATGTGAACTTATAATGTAATATAACAATTACAAGAGTATAATTCACATGTAACCATAAATCCATGGTCAAGCCACTAATTCGACCATTCGAAGAATCGTAAATTGAAGGAAAAAAAGGAGTTCAGGAGCATTTAGATGAAAGAATATTAGATGTTTTTTAAGGATAGCAATGGATTGACGAATAATTTTGGAAACATGGATATTTTAAAATAACTGTTTATTAAAGGTTATCGCAAATTAAAACTTTTTTAACCTAAAAATGGACGTGAATGTTATTTAGAAGAAATAAAATATAGTATCAGAGAGATTTAAGAAGGCGAATGTTTTGTTGGAATGTGCTTGACTATTTTGGTATCGTATAAGAATGTAAAGTATTTCAATATACGTTATTTTTTGTGATATTTAGCATTTTAATTTTGATTTTTCTCTAGGATTAGAAACTGTCATATTTTTTTCTGTTTCCTTCATTTACATTAAAAAACAAAACAAAATTAAATTAAAAGACTGTCTTAAGTGGCTAGTCTATTCCCAATCCATAAATGTTTGCGGACGACTAAACTGGAAAAAGAACTGAGTGCGGCTAACCCCCCCCCCAAACCCGATTTTGGGCAAATAGTAGTGTCACGCGAAAAATAGATGAAAATTAGGTAGCTTAAAAGTGTATTTTGTGTTACTAATATTGGACATTAGTCTGTTGAAACCTCTTGGTTGACACACAAACATCAGTAATGATAATAAAATATTTGTAATAACAAATTATCACAAAAATGTTTTTGTCCGGAACCTCCCGCAGTCCTCGAATCACCGTTTGGGAACCTCTGCAATAAAGATACCTTTAGAGAACCTGCGTAAAATATATTTTTCTTAGTTCAATTGTTAAATAGAGGTTAATTAAGCTCTACTCAGAAGCCTCCTCGCTGCTCTCTCTAAAGTTAGCCACAAAAGCTCAAGTATGGTTGAGCGAATCCATAGGATAGGTGTCGACCACACCAGCTTACCTCGCTCCTCTTAACTCCATTAAAACCCAAATCTCGGGCCTAACACAATCCTCCAATTCAAGTTTCGGCCGATTCCTACGTTTATCCTTCGGCTTAATTCTAATTATTATTATATGACGATGTCAGACCCATTTATCATCTCAATTATATATGTCGGTAACTTTTCACGAAATTCGGCGTCACTGTATACTTCCTTCGACACTTCCTTCCTCATTCATCATTTCATGCATTAGTCATTATTATGTTTTATAATCCCACTGTAATAATTCAATTAATTTGAAATTCTTAGGCGATAGGTACCTCAAATTCTTCGATGGGCTGAAAGCCTGCGCCAATCCCCTATTCCGAGAGATCGCCCCTCCACCGAGACCTTGGAGGTGGCAAAGCACGGTTCCCTTGTTCGACGTCCTAGCCGAGGAAAGGACTTCTGGCTCTAAAGTCTGAAGTCATCCTCATCCCCCAGTGGAGCGGCCGTCCCCGTTCTTGTACCCCCCGACCAGCGGCTCCTGGGCCGAAATTGTAACCCCCCGTCCTCAGCGGATAGGTCCGCTAGGCTAGGGCCCAGCCCCTTATTATGCCATATGGCAAAGGAAGGGCACCATTACATATATATTTATATACATGTATATATCGATATTGTTGTCTATATATTTTCAATAAAGGAGGTCAGGAAAAAAAAATTACTTAAGCAGTCCAACGCCTTAACCACTTGGCCACTTCGTCATACCAGATATACATATACATAACTATCTATATGTGTGTATTCAATTACTTATTTCGTGAGGGGGGTTCGAAAAAAAAAATTACTTGAGTAAGCTCCACAGCGAATCCCACAATCTACTTTAAAATGCCCTTCAGAAATGCCACTTCCGCCAGCTATGCGTCCCCCACCAAATAATATTCTTCAACTTATAGCCCTGCAAAATAAATAGTATAGAACCAGAGATCAGGAGGCAAAGTTGGTGGTAAACTCTTTTACCAACCAGATCCGAAATCTAGTGAAACAATGGCGGACAGCACTGTGGCATAAGGACGAGTACCAGACCTTATCCCTCTTCGAATTTCCAGAACAGCTACACAACTAGCGAGTTCAGTCCTGCAGCACCGATCATTAAGGGTTCTAGTCGGCGAAGTGGTATACAGAGAGGTCCCACTCACCTAGTACCCTGGGGGTCTGTGCTATCTTCAATACTTTTCTCAGTATATACAGCTGAAACTGTTGGAGCCAAGTATGACAAGGCTACTGTCGCGGTTTATGCTGATGATATAGCCATCTACAGTAGTTCAATGAATGCTGAGACAGCTCTACGGCAGGCGGAGAAGGCTTGTACTGAAATAACCAAGAAACTAGAAGGGCTTCTGAATATCACAGTTAACCCCAAGAAGACCGACTGTATTATTTTCTCCTTCCAGAAGAACAAGTGTTCTCTCCCTAAAGTCTATAAGGTAACGAGGGTACGAGAATAGACCAGCAGGCAGCATAGTATATCTGGGTATGTACCTTGACAGAGACTTAACCTCTTACAAGCTTAATCACCTACTAACTTCTACTCTTTCTCTCCACCTCGAATTAATGATCAACAAAAGCGTGCAGCACTTATCTAAACATCTACGGAGCAGTTATGCAGACCAACATAGTACCTTCAACAGCCAAGAGGCTCCAGCAGTATCAGAACTATACTGAGACATACTTCACTTCAAAGAGCAACAACGGATCACATACATATGGCATTCGAACTACGGTCACAAAGGTGGCAGACAAACACAAACAGGCTCAGACTCTATTGAGTACAAAGAACTAAACTATTTGAATCAACAAACCTGGTGAGTCCCGCCACCGTCAGACTGACTCAAAATAAAGACTACCCCTTTCCAAAAGATCAAATAACCTCAGTTCCCTCTTCAAATGCAGAAAAAGAGGATACCCTCAACCCATTTTTTCCAACATGACATCGACCCCATGGATCAATAGAGCTTAAAAGAAGAAAAAAAATACTTGCCCAGTTTATTATTTTTACAATAATAATAGGTTAAGGGAAAAAAATACTTGTCATATAATTTCTAAGATGAGGTTGCATTAAATTGTGAAATCGGTATACCTATGGAAGTCTCATATCTTCTATTTGCTTTCACGTTCCATAAAAATTACGTAAGGCATGGTTGGTTAAAAAGTGATTAATTTAGCAAGCATGTAGCTGTAATAATTAAAAAAAAAATTATAATAAGGAGAAAAAGTATTTAAAAAAAGCAAAACAGTCAGTACGGTCATAGAAGATGGTGGTTATTCTATGTTTTTATTGTCTCAATTTTATTTTTTTAGAGTTCTTCCCCTGATGATAAATTTTCAAATCTCTAAGGCTTGTGTGAAGACTACATAATACATAGTATTTACCAGTCTTGGTTTCCTAATATATTGTTTATATTAAAAGCCTGTCATCTGTATTGTGGGGTGTAATATAGTCCCTACCCATTGTCCATTTCTAGGTTAATTAAGTAGAGAATTCATAATTAAAGACTAAGCAATTTTAACAATGACTTAAAAAACTAATAAATAATATAATTTTTATTGTAATTTATAACTTTACAAAAAAAAATACAATAAGTAAATACGTGGAATGTTTAAAACACTTGAAAATCTTGAGAAGGAACCATTCACTGATTGTACTTCAATTAATAAGATAAATTAAAAATTAAATAAATAAATATTAAATCATCTCCCCTGACGACTCCAGTATTTTGAATTTTTTTTAGATTTGGGGAACCAACTTCACCCTGCAAAAATTGTGGTCAAACATTATTCAAACCGGTCATTTCTCAAAATTGCTTATAAACGCTATTTAGAAATGGTCAGTTTTCCAAAAAAATATTTAGGAAAAAGACATGTTTCAGATAGTACTCTACAGCCCTCCCGTAAGCTGAGAAATACGATCAAAATAATTGGGAAATTTTTAATTTTCTCCATTTTCTTACTCTAATAAGTTTTAGAAATTTCCCTGTTCAAGAAGGTACAAAAATGATCTGATGACCATATCGTGTAAAATATTAATCTTCTTATAAACATTTTTTATTTATTGTTATAATAGTTTCTGTTACCATTGCCTTTTCACCCCAGGTCAAGCATAACTGTATTAGTTATATATTATTGTTTATTATTAAGTCATTATTCTGTTTTCATATTTTCCGTAACCATACAGCTTTTCGTAGATAAATGAGTTGCTTAGTAAAATAAAAAAAACAGAAGCCTAATCTAGAAAACCAAAATAAACTTCGTCAGGCTATACATTCATACTCCAATTACCATCATGACGGCAACTGGTTTGCTGCTAACAAGTAAATCATTAAGTCTTGTCTTTCTTTAGAGATGTAAGAGGCATTGGGTAAGCCAGGGGACCAGGTTTCTCTTATAATAAATCCCTTCGAACCTAAAGCTCTTTTTGAGTCCATCCACACTCAAGTTCATGTATTTATTTTGTGGTTTGATGTAATGTAAGTTAAGAATATATGCTTGAAACAAAATAAACATTTAGCTGAGCATCTACACCGGATATGTTGTATGGACCATGCGTTTGGGAAATATGGACCAACATGATATTTAAAAAA
>NW_027110400.1:32008-34445 GCF_000696795.3 Halyomorpha halys
TAATATCTATCAATAAATAAAAAGTAGTAAATATAAAATAAACATGAATAAACAATGATAATGATAAATAATTAAAATAATGTTAATCTCAACGGTTTTTCAGGTCATAAGAAATTAGGAATGCTAACACTAGGAAATAAAATAAGGTTTACTAAATGACATGTTTCTTAAGATTGTTTATTTTATCTTTTAAACACACTTCTTTCCCATTGTTGTGGCGTTTATTATCATATTGCAACATCCTTCATGGAACAATATTCTTGCTTAACTAAATCTTCATTCTTTATCGGATTATCTTTTTTCTGCACACCGAATGAAGTCGTCATTAAAACTTTCCGTAATCCACAATTTTCAAAACGGTTCTGAAGTTTTCAAAATTATTTGTCATTATGGCCACATCAGTTGCCTGCTCTGTTACGCTCGGGAACCCTTTATTGTCAGTTGAGAGTTCGATTAAAATTTTGAGGGAAAACGGGGCTAAAATAGAGAGACATTATTTTGAGTTACCATATTTACTTTTAAATCCAATCTTAATCTCTGAAGGTGCAAATTACGTTCGTGGTGTTGATGTGATAGTAATGAAAAATGTATGTTATAGCTTTTCTGAAAAGATATGCTGTTTCAGTGTCGTTCTGGTGTATTCTTGTTGCTTCCCTCATCCAGGTTTAGCCGATTTTTCAATAGGCGAAAATGGTGTATACCACGGATTTTAGCCTGGCAAATATTCTCTAGATCAAGGACTGGTCTGCAAGTCTCCCAGTATTGGCCGTGGGGTCAGCCGAATCTGACTTGCATGGCGCCTTAGATAATCCCAGGCAGCTGTACAGTCGCGGCGTCTTTGTGGCTTCCCGAGGTACACTGCTGAGACCTATACCCAAAATTTACATAAACAAAAAAAAAAGAACTGGAAATAAGCTATGTGTAAATCCGACAGTTACTAATTTGTTTCTTCTTTAATCTTTTTTTTTTTACTTCAATATGATTTTATTTTAAATAATACTTGCCCAGTCAACACCAGGTCTCGGAAATAATCAATTATAGGGAATATAGTTGAGTGTTCTGACTGAACTTCAAACGTTCAATTCGAACAGTTTGCTATATGGTCTGTTTTTTTATTTTTGCGATCTATGCTCATCCTGCTGAAGGTATAGTTGAAGACGGTGCTGAAGTTGCTGATTCAGGAACTATACAACTAGTAGGTCTATTCCTGTACTATATCTATCTGGTCTTACCCTACCTGTTGTGTTTAATATTTATATTATTGAATCGACCGTCTTCTCTAAAATATTCGTTCTTCTTCTTCTTTTACTGGCACAACAGGCGCATGAGGCTGCCCTTGGCCTGCTCAAAGGCCGCCAACCATCTTTCTCTATCTTCTGTAAGGGTAACTGGGGTCCTCTGTTGTTGCAGATCCCGCCTCACAGGATCCTTCCATCGGCCCTTCGGACTACCACGGTGTCGCACACCATCTGGAACGTAACTTTTTAAGCCACTCTTTCCTCGCTCATCCTCATTACATGGCCAAGCCATTTAAGCCTCTGTATCCTTATGTATGAGGAGATGCTACACATCCCTTATTGAGCCCAAAATGTTCCCCATTTTTCCTTCTTCGCCAATTACCATTCTCTCATACGGTCCTAAGATTCTCCTCAGAATTACTCTTTCAAACCTGTCTAGCAGGCTAATGCTTTTATTGCTTAGTGTCCAAGTTTATCCACCGTATGTGACGACTGGCCTTATCAACGTTTTGTACAGTGTGAACTTGGTGGTACGGCTAACAAATTTCCTTTTGATTAACCTTACAATGGAGAAATAAGCCCTATTTCCAGCAGCAATTCTGTTTCTAACTTCTTCTTCTAAAATATTCGTTACCTTTCTTTAATAAAAGAAAATATAGGTATTTCAAAATCGGACTTGGGTATATCTTTTATAACTTAATCAATAAAATTACATTTAAACCTGAAAAGAGAGAGGCTGCTTTTTTATTAAGTGGTTATTTTTTTATTTTTAAAAATTATATCATGAAAGTAAATTAAAAAAACGTTTCACTGAAATGACTAAAATAAAATTTAGAAGGGGACCAAGCACTTTTTAGATTAATTACTTCATTTATTTGTCCTGTGTGGCGAGTCAGCTCGGGCGCCTGTAATTAATTGGTCCTCCCGATCCTGATGAGGCTGGAGCATGCAATCCGTACCATCTATCTACAATGTAGTATTTTATAATTTCTTCTGATTTCCCTTATTTAATCACTGTATGCATAGCTATTATTATCTCGTCATTATTGATTTTTAATTTTGTAATATTAACAATAAATAATGTAAATATTTTATATATCACAGAACATACATGTTCTTCATTATTTGTTTCCCTTTATAGTGTAAATCTATATTCTGCCATAGATATTGCTAATGGATATAAGAGAGTATAAGGTTAG
>NW_027110400.1:39010-42416 GCF_000696795.3 Halyomorpha halys
TGTAATGGATTGGAAGTTTGGACCGTTTGTCTAATGTTGTAATAGTCGGAATCGACGAGCAGTTTTCTGTCTTTTCAGTCTTGTATGAGGATTTCATGTCAGTCGTTTGTCCAGATTTAGTTCTAAGTAACGGTCTGATCAACAGGAATAAGTGGGGTATTATTAAAAGATACTGTGCATATAAATAATAAAGCCTGTACTTGTAAATTTATCAATTATTATTATTTTGATATGATTCTTATATAGTTGACAGGTATCTTATTTCCTAGTACATAATATTATCGTTAATTAATGCTTGGAGGAGATATGTGGTTACTTTTAAGGATTCTGTTTTACAAGTATCGTGTTCACTGACATATGATCTGCCTCCTTTGAAAGTTGATATTGTTTACAAAAAAGTTATTATCACGACCTCGAATCATCATACATTTACTGAGTTTTATTTTATTGTGTATTGTGTAATGTTTACAATTCGTAAAATGGTGTGTGTGCACTCCTGTGTCCTGCGCATGCGTTCTATTTTTTACTTTCACTTACCTATTTATGATATACATAACAAGGTATTGAGATCGTGCAAAATTTCGAATTCGAGTTTTTGACGGAAATAAACGATTTGAGATGGCAATCACAAAATGTATGTCTGTGTCCTATTATGGTCAAAAAACGAAAAGTCGTTGGAAACTGGAATTGCATATTTACTTCGGTTACATGCCTGGAACATGACAGCCACTTTTTTGATAAAATCGACCGACCGAAAGTACCACTTTATAGAATAGATTTTTCACATTTTTCTGATTTTATCCAAAAATTTTGATTGAAATCAGTGTACAATTAAATGCTCTTTAATATCAGCTAGATCTCAGCTCATTGTGATAATCTGAGTGGGCTTGATTGAGGATTTTTCAAAATAAATTTCCTCAAAAGTACTTTAGATTTTATTTATTAAAAAAAAAAACTATTCTCATCGTTAGTAATCAATAGATCGGTATAAAATAATTAAGAATTTTATGAATGATTAAAGATAAAACAATGAAAAATGAAAACATACGATTCTAACGGGAAAAGCCGAGGACGGCCGATCTTTCCCGTATCATTACGACTTGGCTATCTTATGTTAAAATGTTGTATTCTTGGCAGGCAACCTTTGACAACCTTTTTACCCTTCCTGGAGGAACCCTGAAATATGAATTTTTATGTAAAAAATTTTTTTAAACTTTTTTTCATAATGTTTTCTTTACTTTTTTGTTTTCCAAAAATGACCATAACTTAAACCTGAGCTCAGCAATCTGCTCCAAACATGGGGACGGAAGTATGGTGGTATGTGAAAGTTGTGTGATGCTCACACCGTACCAGATTTAGTGTAAACAATATTGATGCTAGTTAAAAGGTAAAATTTACTTAGATAAAAATAATCATTTTTTAAACGTTTGTTTATTTCTTAATGATGAGAAGAAAGTTGACTGTTGATAATATTTAGAAGACGGTTGTGTGTGCGGTCAGAGAATATCACAAATAAGGTTAAAAAATTCTTTATTAAAGCCAATGTTTCGCCCAGAATTTCTAGCCTTCATCAGGACAAAGCGAGGAATAAAAAACAAGATTACAACCAGTGAATTAAGGATTTATAGAATGATTAAAGTAAATAATTGTAGAGAATGATTATAGATAAAAATAAAGTAATCAAAGAAGTGGAAAATAAAACGTATATATGGGTAGTTAAATATGTGATTAAAATGGCATATTTAATGAAATAAAAATATAAAGTTATATAGTGCAAAGAAACAATATGAATAATTTAATTTAAAAATTAAAGCAGTGGAAAGAAAATGCATGTAACTAATTTAAAATGTAAATTTGTAACTAATGTTCGTATATTTCATTTCATCTACTCTAAAATATAAATGTTGTGAAGGGATATAATTTTAGAAACTAGTGACATCAAATAAACTAGTTTCTTCAAGGTCCCCTCGGACAAAAAGATCGTTAATTTAGAATCACCAAAATATTGTTATATATTCCAGAAACATCTATATAATTCTTCAAGTGTACTATGCCAACTAAATTTGATTGGATTCTGAAGACAGGAAATTGAATGAGAAACATAAGTATGTTTTGATCAACTGGGACTGCCTAGCCTCCTCTATAATTAGATTTCCGTTGTTAGGGTCTCCCTGAAAATATTACTGCTGTCTGATTTGTTTCTCTCCAAAATGGAAATGTTCCATAACTGTAGTGTTATATCGCGCTATATATAGTCTGTATACATCTTATATAATATATATATATATATATTCTGCCATAGATATTGCTAATGGATATAAGAGAGTATAAGGTTAGCCCTTTTAATTTTACTGGCCTACGGTGTCAGTTTTTGGAGTACACTTTTCAATAAGTCATTGAGTGAGATGTTACAGACAAGTGCAACCCATTTTTATTGTGTAGATAATTCAATTTTATGTTTATAAACAATTTTTTTGTTTTATTTCATTCATTAAAATATTTTATATGACTATCCGGTTCGCTCTATTAGGAACCTTAATTAGCTGTGGAACAGTAAATCAACAAACAATTGAGTGCGCTTAGGCTGATTGTAATCAATTCCGTTTGTTAAAATGTCATTCATTTTATTAATGAAGTCTTTGTTTTTTCGTTCCAGTCTTTATAATTAATAAGCTATTATGTGTTAGTACAACATTGATTTTTCTGCTATCATAAGTACTTACTTTGATAGTGATTGTAATAGGATGGGGTATTGTGATAGAGGAAAATATTGTATTGTATTGAAAATATTATATAATATATATTGATGTTATTGAAAATAATAAACCTTTGTAATCGAGCAAAATAAAACTTACCCCATATTGTTTTCTGTTTATAGTTAGAGTTAGAAGTTTCTTTATTACGATTTGTAATAAATTTTCCTATGTATTAATTATTTATTCTTTTATTTGTTGCTCTAAGGTTCTAAAGCTCACTTGCTTTTTTCTGTATTGTTATTTCGAGGGAATATGTCCACGAATAAATAGATAAATTATTATTATTATATTATCTGAAGAGTATCGGATATATACATTCTAATCTGTCTCTTACCTTGGTTCAATTTGTAATTTCAAATCTTGTATTGCAATTACTTATGACTTTAGAAAAATAAATTCTAGAAAACAGATCTGAAAGTCATTATTAAAATACGCTGTAGGCAAAATGTTTGGTTCACTTTATGGCCAAATTCATATACGGAACTCAAGTAAAACTTTTCACTCGAATTCTAATAAACTTATTTAGAAACAAATATACACTTAGGTAAGCAAAATTTTTTTTGTAATTATGAATTTTAATTTTGACATAATTTTACAATAATGCTTATGAGCCCATGATAACTTTTGACGGCAAGCAGTTCATATAAATA
>NW_027110400.1:42506-43052 GCF_000696795.3 Halyomorpha halys
GAAGCAAAAAGTCTCTATCAATTGAATAGTAAAGGGATTTATTGCAGTCTTCATAAAAATACATCAGTTACTCTATTATAACATACTCGAAATGTGATTTATTTCCCCAGTCTCATTTTCAAAACTGATTTTATTTAATCTGTTTATAATATATACTTATAATTTAAACTGATATTTTGTTTAGAATTTTTTAAATAATAATTTTCTTGTCAACTTGGTCCTCATGACTTAAGGGTTGAGGTTATTGTAGATGAACGCCATAAGTAACAAAGAAAACAAAACCTATACATACACACTTTTGCCATTGATCGTTTAATTTTTAAATGAATCTGCTTATTGAGTGCAAGGCAAGAATCAAACATCCTTCTGACTACTAACAGAATCCAAAGTATATCTATTAGCTATAGGTAACTTAATTATTATTATGATTTAATGATTTCCATGTCCACAAATAGAAAATTTCTCTTTTCCCAACCTTGGAAAGAAAATTTACCAACAAAATCGGCCAATATTCTGAAATTTAGACGGATTAAAACCTATTCAACC
>NW_027110400.1:43676-45997 GCF_000696795.3 Halyomorpha halys
GAAATATTAAAAACGTGTTCGAGGTTACTTCTAGTTTCTTCTACATTTACTTTTACTCTTATTAATTATTTGTGCATTCATTGATTGCCTTCCGTTCAATGTTATATTTTATCAGTAAATGTTTTGATTTTAAAAACTGAAACACTAATTCTATTGTTTTATCATCGTCTCTGATGGTTTTTGAAATATCTGGGTTTAGTCCTAAGTTATTGAGATGTTGTCTGCAATATGGGCATTGTTGGAAAATATGGCTTATTGTCAAATTGTTGCAACAATAGCAGTTCGGAGGCGTTTCTTTTGAAATAAGATAGGAGTGGGTGAGCCTCGTGTGACCTATTCTCAGCTTGGTCAGTACAACCTCCTCTCTCCTCTGTATAGTTGTGCTAAGAAAATCACATTTGTACAGGGATAGGCGAAACTAAAGTATGGAATTTTATGAAATTGGTATGGAACCATCTAGATACCAAGACGCATATTACTCGAACACAGATTTGACTCCAGACAGACAAACATGGAATGCAATCAGTTCCATGATATCTATTATGCTAAATGCGAGTGCAAATCTTCGAGGACAAATATTTTTTTTAATTCCTGCATGATATATTTCTTCTTTCATAGTGGGGAAGCAAAAAGTCTCTATCTATTGAATAGTAAAGGGATTTATTGCAGTCTTCATAAAAATACATCAGTTACTCTATTATAACATACTCGAAATGTAATTTATTTCCACAGTCTCATTTTCAAAACTGATCCTGAACAGTGCTAAGTCTTCTTGCTGTCAGATCCATTAATTTTGGAAGATATTTTAGCGCGGATTTCGGTAATATTGAAAACTTCTTTTGGGAGATTCAAAGACATTGTTATTTTTTGTAAACTTCAGTTTGAGAGGTACGGGTACACCTTGTCCAGTGCCCTCAGGAACACATGCCTTAACGCCCTATTTCTGATTAAATTTTAGATATTTTGTTTAGAATTTTTTTAAAAATAATTTTCTTGTCAACTTGGTCCTCATGACTTAAGGGTTGAGGTTCTTGTAGATGAACGCCATAAGTAACAAAAAAAAAAAACCTATACATACACACTTTTGCCATTGATCGTTTAATTTTTAAATAAATCTGCTTATTGAGTACAAGGCAAGAATCAAACATCCTTCGGACTACTAACAGAATCCAAAGTATATCTATTAGCTATAGGTAACTTAATTATTGTTATGATTTAATGATTTCCATGACAAATTGAAAATTTCTCTTTTCCCAACCTTGGAAAGAAAATTTACCAACAAAATCGGCCAATATTCTGAAATTTAGACGGATTAAAACCTATTCAACCTCGAAAAAAACTACACGGTATGTGGAGATACTTTTCCACTGTATAATATGTAACATATAAATCCCTGTATTTTATGCTTTAAAATTTTAATCTCTTAATTTTGAGGTATTCTATTGTTAAAAACCACTGGCGTACCATACAGCCTTTTTAATTTTGATTAGTTTTGACGATAATTTGCTACGCAACAGAAATTCAAACAAGCTGAGCTCATTGTCTGACCTATATAAACAGTTTACTTCGAGAATGGGCCAACACCTAATCCGCTTATGTTTTGTCATAATAAAAACAAATTCTGACTGCTCCTGGTACTGTTAGGAGAGATCTGTTATTTTGCCCTGTGTGCAGCGGTCAGAACCCGATGCGTACAGCCAAAGCCAAAACTATCTCAAAGTTTCTTAACGACTGCGGTCCCGGTTTTCTCTTAAAACTAAAGCTGATTAAGAAACTTTCCGAGCTATTCTAAGGTCAGGATTATACCCGAGAGAGTTCATCCCGGGTAACAACATGGTTCGGAAGAAAATATTTATTTCTAACCTCAGGGGCTTGTTAGGGGAAACAAAAACAAACTAAACGTTTAAAATGAAATACTAATCCTGACTCGCGAGAAGCAATTCCCACGATCGAATAATTGTTTTCTTTGTCAAGTTGATATAAATCGGTTCGAGCATCAGCTACTAAATCTTGGTCACTCGCCATTAGGACAGACTGTCACCAGTCGAGATTTATTAGTTGGCAGCACTGTTTCTGGGTCACCAGGAGTAACAATGGCTTCCAGTCTTTGAAGAGGCCTTCAGAATTTTTATATTTTATATATAGTTTAACCTGTTCGATAGGGCATTGATTACAAGACTCATTGAAATAGAAAAAAACATAATATGCAATATGGTGAACTGGCTAAATCTAAGTATTCTGTAGCATTTTCTTTATTATTTTGTTTTAATTTAAATGACGCCTGTTGGTAATGAATAATAAAATTTGAATAAGTGATTTGA
>NW_027110400.1:46882-47293 GCF_000696795.3 Halyomorpha halys
ATTTAGCTGATTACTTTCTTACTTCCATGATTCCCTGTAATTGATTTTGATTCATGAAATGACCATATCTCCCTGTATTTTTTCTTAACCCCAGAAAATTTATTTATTATATTACAATTTGAATTAGGAATGTATGTGTGCTAGATATTATTAAATAGATGTTATTGGATCCTTGTTTTTTATAATACGAGGAGAAGATGTTTGGGGCTGCGGTCAACTTATTTGTGTTTTATAAATAAGTTGATGTAGCTTATTTATGGTGCCAACGTTTCGGCTAGAATTTCTAGCTTTCAGCAGGGCTAAGAACAGAACAAGATAACAAACCAATGAATATAGAAAATAATATTTTTATAGTTTTTTATAATATTTTGTATCATCTGGTTTTATTCTCATTTTTATATTAATTTACTA
>NW_027110400.1:49738-50606 GCF_000696795.3 Halyomorpha halys
CTCCACAATGGCATATTAGTCTAAATTGTAATATTTACATTTCACTTATGTATATCATTGTTGTGTGTTATTTTGGGACCGACCGATAAATGTCGTCATCTGGTCACACCATATTGAATGTAATTTTTTAAATGAATAAAATTAAAAAAATAAAGTAAAAGCGTTAATAAGTAATAGAAAATTAACGAATAACAAACAAGTAATATAGATTTGAAAGTAATATAAGTCAATATAAGCCCCATTGAACAGCTGAAACATTACATAAATATAAATACTCCTGACTAAATATTGAAGATACCTGGAAGTTGTTTTAATAATTTTTTTTTCCGTTTATATAAATTTATATATTTTAATTTTTCATTTAAATCATCTAACTTGTTTCTTCCATTCTATTAAACTGTTGGAAGTTTAATATAACTTTAACAAAGTAATTTTCTCCCTGACATAATTATCCTGTAAGCTTCTGCGCTATTTCTCTTTTAGAGGACAGGGGAGTCCACCTGTTCCTCGCTGGACAATATGTACTCACCAAACACTCTCTCTTTGCCCGGCCTAAGCAAATAGAAGAGGAGAGCTTTTGCGTGTGGGAACTTAATCTAATTTATTCTTCCCTTTTAGATTATTTAATCTGAGTATTCTTAAACAATATTGCTTTACTCGACCGTAATATAAATGGTTATTGGGCAGAAGCAAGTGTTTCAGGTACTAAATTACAAGTCACCTAAATTTCATGGAGATAAGCTTGGTTTAAATTAAATGATAATAAATAAATAATACCGATTAATATAATAATCTACAGAATATATTTAATATAGAATATAGAATATATAGGTTCTAAATGCGAGTGCAAATCTTCGAGGACAAATAT
>NW_027110400.1:50862-60066 GCF_000696795.3 Halyomorpha halys
CAGGTCGAAACGTCGGCATAAAATAAATAAATATGGTTTTGTTTATTTATGTTGTTCTTTGCTGACCGCACCCCCCGACAAACTTCTCCAATAAAAAAATATATATATTACTATATTTTGGAGAAAAATGTGCTCTATATATTTATCCCAAAGCCTGTTTTATAGTTACTAAATATAACATTAACAAATATAATAACAAAGCTTTGAATAAAGTTATAAAACCGTTCGTAACATAAATGATTGATGACTTTATATGGTGGCTTTGATTACTTCAAGTCCTAACTCAATTATAACTTCTTTGATAAGTAAGTTCGCGGCTTGGCATTGTTGTGGCCACTAGATTTAACTTGCTGTTATAACTATGACAGTTATTTCGAAAACTCTCTTACAATATTCTAACTGTGATTGCCATTGCTTAAAAAGATCACTTTACCATTGTTTCCTTAAAGAATGATAAAGTCAGTTATTGCAAATTTTTAATGCTATATTTTATATTTTCCTTAAAATTAAAAAAAAAATCTCACTTTTTATCGTGGTTAATAATGGCTACATTTTTTCTCACAAACTGGGACCACAAGGAAAGAGCTAATAATTTGCTCTTTTTTTAAAGTATATTATCTCTTAATATTTTTGAAGTGGGGTGTTGTGCCTTTGAGGACTCGGGTACGAATCCGGCTATGGCAGATAATTATTTATTATATTACTGTAATCGTATGCCAATACTATGGGTTCTGGAGTCCACCCAGCATTAATACGTAAGTACTCTTACTTGATGAAAACATGTGGTTAAGCGTGATCTTGAAAAAATCATCTCCTTGTATTAATTAATTAAATTAAATCTGTAACCCTAGAACCTATGAAGGGTCAGGGGTTCAGTACCTTGTAATCAAGTACAGTTACTAGACCAATGGTTGTTCAAGGAGGTGATTTGATCAGAATCATGCCAGATTTTTACCCAATTAAGGGTACCCAATTTAAGAGGCTGGTGGACCCCAGGAGAGCTCCAAGAACCCATAGGAGTTGCTTTTCCTTGTATAACTGTTCTAAAAACAATACTTCCTTACCAAGTACTGAATCCTACACCCTTCATATGTAGTAGTGGTTCACATTATTATATAATGTTCTAATTTTAAACTTGGATCATCTTTTTCTATCCCTTAATTTACCTGATGGATAGACAGAAGCAACAAAAATGTAAATAGCTGCATGCAGAAAGCAGTAGTCCTAGGTAGGCTGGCGTGAGAAGGTTGGTTCTGATGCCCGAATATCTACCAGGTCTGTAGGGCCGACCGAAACATACAATTATTATTATTCATTTTGAAAATTTTACCAAACAGTGCTTTACTATGTCTTTCAAACGATCTTATCTTAAAATACTTTATTACTAAATTGAAAATAAAAACATTGATTATACTTTTTTTTATTTGACTACACATGAAAAATTGTAGAAACAGTCTTGTTAAATTTCTGTATGTACAGGAAAGTGGTTGTTGAGAATCTTAGAGAGGTAGATTTTGTTGAGCGTAAACATGTTTACATTTCTTATTGTTCATAAGGTCGTTCAAGGTGACAGGCAAAATGGCCATTATATCCGGTGCTCCTTATATCACACATAGGTATGTATGTATATATTGGTAATTTCAAACATATTTTAAACCAAGAAAATACAAATATTACAGCAAACAACATACCGCATATGTTTTGGAAAATATTGAATTTGTTGAGGAAATGCTGTGTCTTGATCCTGAAAGGATGAACTGAAATGTTTACATCTTGTCGGCTGGCTAGTAGTGTTTGTTCAAGATAAATGAGTTGTCTTGTTCTCTTGTAAATTAAAAGGTGTCAGTAAGTAGGATTGCTTTAATTTTTACTTATTTATTTCTTATTATGTCAGCTCCTCAGGAAGTTAAGTGAATCGAATCAGGCTTGTGGAAGCTTCACGGAAAATTGCACATTTTTAATTTCGTATTTTTTTTTCTTTCCCAAACGTTAAAAAAATATGGTCACTGTATGCAGTGGTTCGGAAAATGATAGTGGCTCTCCATGTATTATTATTATGCCACTACGGCCCTGCAAAAACCGGATCCCCTCTACCACAGCCAACCAATCTCCACGATTTCTTGCTCTTTCTCCACTTTCAACATTTAACCGTGATTGATCCTCCTCCACTATGTCCAGCTATCTAATTAGGAGGCGTCATATTTTTTTTTTTCGGTTTCCTATAGAGCTCCTGTAGATCTTGGGTATTCTTTGATTAGGCATTCCCTCCGCATGTCCTATCCATTTTATTCGGGGTCTTTTCGATAATGCTGCAATGTTGAAATCTCCTAAAAGCCCTATCGGCTTCTCATTCATATAATTAGGATTTCCTTACCCGAAGTATTTTTTTCTTTTTATTATTAATTCTAATTTCCAAAAATGAAAAATACGTGTAATTATTTTCTTTATTATCTGTTACCCTTTACTGTTAGCCATAAACAATTTTTTTCTCGGTCGCAAATAGAATTAGATTAGGGACTAAGCCCATCTTTTCGTGTTACTTTATTTCACCCGTCAACCAGAGGATTAAATAAAATTTAGTTTAATATAAAATCACAACGGAAGCATTTAATTAGATCAAATAATTATTTAAGATTCTTTTTTCAATTGAAATTTTAATTTTACTCGACAAATATTCTGAATATAATTTGGAGTTGTGGTGGTTTACATGAGTGGATACAATGGATAAAACACTATGATCATATTATTCCCTACATTATTACATCATAGAACACTATGATGTAATAATATAGGAATATATATTTTTCCTGTTAATATCCTACTGTCTTACCTCTATGTCCTGCTCAATCAGATTTTGAAGAATGTTATAAGCTAGTCACTTGGTGCATTGTAACTCGTCCCGATTCCATCCTGTGTTGCCGTATCCTTTCAGGTAGCCGGAAAATCGATCCATCTCTAATCCGCCGCTACATTCATGCCTCATTTATGGAAGCTAATAATAACAATGAACAAAGAGGACTTCTATTTACCATCGTTGCTCTATTGTGAATAATTGTGTATAGGATAGAATTGTATTGCTTATTGCTAAATTCAATTCTAACTGTGAAATAATTTTTTATCTCTATTCATCCTCACAATACCCATTCCCGGTCTTCACATTTATACACAAGGTCCCACCGAACCGCTGCTTTAGATAGATCGTTTATTATCCGATTATCATCTCTATGGAACTCCATTCCTTCCAACATGGAGAATCTATCCATCCATTGTTGAAACTCCAATAACATTTTTAGAGGAGAAGATCTCGAGGCCATCTTCTTTTCAGACGCCTAGGAGGATTATTAGGTAATGAAGGAGAAACCAGGTTAGAAACAAGTGGATTTGGATTGTTAGGAAGTTTAACGTGAAAGGATTGGTATCTGGTTTTGGGCAAATCGGGAACATATGGGACATTGAGGTCCTGATGGATGACTTGTTTTGACACAAAGTAAGAAGCAAAAGGATTTAGGATTGGATATGAAAGGAATTCGATGGTTTAGTTGAGCTTCAAAGCTCAACTTCGTGAGTCCAGATAGACCTTATTATAGCTATATAAATGAGTATTTTGTAATTAGTTGGAAGTTTAAACCGTCTGTCTAGTAAGTGTTGTAATTTGTAATCGAAGAGCAGTTTACTGTCTTTTCAGTCTTGTTCTGGATTCCTGACGATGATGGTCTGGGGCGGTTGAGACAGAAGGTTGCTGCTGGTTGAGCTAATTTGAATTTTTCTACAATTCTGGAAAAATTCCAACTTCAGGAAGTGCCTGGTTTCTGAAGGGTGCTGTACACAAGATCCTTGCAAATTAAATTTTCACTTCCTCCTTTTGTATTTACACGCCATAAAAAGTATAAACACTCAGGAATAGTACTGATTAAGTAAGGATTCGATGGGATGACACTCTACTTTGAGCATCCTAAACTAGAGAGCAACAGCACTTATTAGGATATCCAAGCTGCGCGGAGTGTAGCGCCAGTTAGAAAGTATCAATTCATACTTTCTCGGCCACAAAATTATTTTTTTTATTTTCATATTCCAAGGAATCTTAAACGGGTTTTTTTTCTGTTAGCAACAATGAAATTTCGTATGACTTCCATATTTTAAATATGTATGTGCGTATTTGTTTATTTGTGCTTTCGTGTGTTTGTTATTCAGTCCGCCTTTATTTTTATAATTAATAGTTATTCTCTTTGTTTGGTAGTAGTAAAAAAAGTTTGGCAAACACATGTCAATTTAGTTTGGTATAGTCTCTCCTCTTTTTCTGTCTTGTTGAAAAATTGCATTTTCACTAACTATGCTAATGTTTTAGTCTTCACATATGCAAAAATTGCATTTTCACTAAGTAATCAGCTAACCTTCTGTTCTTACTTTCAATTTCGAATAGTGGGTTTTGTTGAATGGGTGTCTGGTTCAATGCCACTTAATTATTGCTCTTCGTTTTCTATTATTTAGAAGTGACTATGTGGTAAGATGGCAATATATAATTTTGGGATGTGGTTTATTGTTATTGGTGGTTCTTCAATAGGAGATTAAATATACTGCTTTGAGAAAGAATTTTCAGGTTAAGTTTGTTTTCTTGATCGTAAAAAAAATTTATCCTAGTTTACTTATCTTGTGTATCAACGAAGGGGGAGTCTAGTGACAAGATACGAGTGAATGAGCTGAATCGGGCTGTGTTAAGGTCATCTTGGGATTTGATTATAGATTGGAAGGAAGAGATCTAATTAATGAATATGTCGAGGATACTTGAATACATTCCCTAATACTTTTTAAAATGAGTTTTTCAATCCACATATTGACTTTTTCACGTTTGTGCAATTTCAATAGTTTTCAGAAAAGTTGTTTAATATAATTTCTCGTTGCAATATTTTAACGTTTTTCTTTTGCCGAAGTACAACAGAAGTATAAAATTATAATAGTTAACCCAACTTTATTCAATGCTCTTAATCTTTTATTTAATGCTAAATTGCTATAGAATGAATGTTACCAGTTTAGCAAACTCGTGTTAGAACAGACGTTTTTCCTCATTTTCCATTTCCTCCTATGATTTTATATCTTACAATTTTTTTCCTAAAATCTCATACTTTCCCACGGCATTGGATTCCTTTATATATATTATTACTCTCATTTCCGAAAGTGTGTTTTTAACCTTGAAAATCATATTTTTAATATTACGAATACATTTGCCTAAATATTTAATTTCAGTTACGTACGACTTATTGTTTTTGAGCGAGGCTGTTCACATAAACACACTTTTATGTGACCTTATTGTGAGACTTGTTGTATGTGTAGAATTTGTAATTCACGTATTCCATATTCCATCTATAGGTAAGTGAAATAAACAATAAAATAAATAAATAAAATAAAACAGGTATTAATTCCAGCGACCAAAGCAGTTATTTAACTTTCGCAATAAGTTTCATTTAATATTTTCACCTTCAGTTTTTTAAATGTAAAAAAAACTGATTTTCTAAAACTTCTATAAAAAAAAAAAAAAAAGAGAGAGAAAAAAAGAAGAACTTTCTATTGTAAAATTTCCAGGTGTACTTTTATTTTATTGGGATGTATTTAAAGCACTTCATGAAAAAAAGTTAGTATTGTTTCCATGCTTTCTACTGAAATCTTAGTACAATATAGTGCCAATTATTCGAGCGTTCATTTCTCCGAACTAACTGAAGAAAATATCGCTTGGTTGATTTCATTTATTTTTTAATGTTTTTTTTTTTTTTTCAAAACGTTTCTCAATAAAATTGTATTATTATTCGACGCTACTCGGGTTTTCAGTCCAGTATTTTTATTCTCGTTAGGTTGTGGAAACATTTTCAAACTAAAATACTGTTACTATTTTTTTATCTAGAGCCCAGTGTGAAAAAAGAAGTTATAAATAAAACAGGTTGGATTGTTATATATTTTTTATTTTTCATTAATTAATAAATCGCTTTTTTCGCCACGGCATCCTTGTGTGGCACAAAACAACATTGAAAACAATTCGTGGGAAAATTATCCTTAGAGCGGTTGAATATGTAGGGAAATAAGAAAAAAAAGTCCAAAGTAAATGTTAAAAGGATGTATATTTGCTAATTAATTACTTTTTTGGGGGGAGGGGATATTTTGAGAAAGTGGCATTCACTTGTAACAATCCAATTTGGGAACCGCTGGTCTAGGACATGGTTAGTCACAATTATCCCTTTGTAAGATACTTGTAGCAATAGTCAGTCATTATTACCATCACACAGAAGTGAGGGAATGATTTATTTATTAATTATATTTTTATTTATTGAAATGTACTACTACATAATACAAATATATTACAATATAGTATTTCATAGAAATTCCTATAATGTCACATTAAGTAAGATAACTAAATCATTGATATGTCTTTGTTGTTTTTTCTTTTAATTTTCCATGCATCTAGGCAAGAGGGATCGGCATCATCAGAAGACTCAAGATATTTTTTTCTTTTAAAGTGTAGAAAAATGTCAACGAATTTTATTGGGACATCGAAATGTGACTTATTACAAATGTTTTAAGGGAACAAGATACTTTAATGATTACCAAAGCTGAATAAATGTAAGAAGTGACTAGATAACAAAAAAAAAACATTATTTGTTTTATCGATTAGTTTATAATGAGAACCTAAGTTTTTTTTTAAAAAACGGTAAAGTAAGCCAATTAAAAAGTAACTATACGCCGTATACCGTAATACATTCTTGTGTTTGAATTCCGCTTGAATAATTATACTGCCAAAAAAAAAATTTTTTGTTCCCCAGTGGTATAAGTACAATGTGGGAAGTAGTATTTCATAGGAATTACTATATTGTCAATATAATTAAACTAATTTGTTAAATAAAATGCCCTAATTTTTACGCTGATGACTTCCAAATTTACCTTTCCTTCCCATCTTCTGACCTATTAGTTGCCACAGAGAAACTTCAAGTAAACTTGAATTGAATTAGTTACTGGGTACAAGAAAACTAGCTTAAGTTGAATAGGATCCAACACCTCCTGAAAAATATTCCTCATATTCCAACCTTATTCCTAAAGAACAATCCAATACAATTCCATCCATACATTAGAAACCTTGGTGTCTCTACAGACTAAACTCTCTCCCGGAAAAACCACGTCTTCGACATTTTCCATTGTACCTTCTCCACCCAAAAGCGTTTAAATTATCTTCGTCACCTACTTCGTTTTGAAACTCTCAGGGTCCTGGTTACTTCCTTAATATTTCCCCAGTTTGATTATTGCTGTGTGGTTTATGGGGGGTGACTCCAGGGATCTCGTAGCAAAAATAAACGGTTAATTAATTGCTTTATAGGATTAATCTTTGGGGACGCCTCTGCCACACGATTTTATGAAGAGTTGAAGTGGCTTTACCCCTCCTTCCGTTCTAAATATTTCCTTTTCCCTATCAAGTTATCCAATCCCGCTGTCCATCGTACATCTCTGATATCCTTCAATTTAAATCCTCAGTGCATTCCCACAATACCCGCCCATCTAACCGTAGCCTTTGGTAGATCTTTCCTTATCCGTTCCTCTTCCCTATGGAATTCTATTCCCTTTTTTATTCGTAGTTCTAATACCCTTCCAATCTTCAAATCTCGAATCTTTGACTACCTTCTGTCCCCCCTATTCCGAAAAAATAACAATTGAAAGTTTCAAATAAGGTTTATATATTCTCTGTATTTTATGTTTCAGATTTTCGTTCATATTTGTAAAACTGTATACTAGGAGAAATTGTACCTTTTCATTTATCATTTTTAGTTTAATTAAATTTGATTTTTTATTTTTTTGTTTTATTTATGATCAGAAGTGTTAATTATTTTATGTTTTATGATATGACATATGGTTTTATTTTATTTGTTCTATTCTTATTTTATATATTCTGTTAATTATTGTTGTTCATTTTTATCTTTTCAAATTCATTATTTTATTATATTTTATGACGTATATAATTTCATTTTTATTTTGTATTTTACTGTTAGGCTCTAAGGCCTAATTTTGACGCCTGTATATTATTCTAAGGAATCAATCCCAGAATAAATAAAGAATATTATTATTAATAATAATAATAATGCTGGTGTGTTTCATTTTTCATATATAGAAATGAAAGTTCATCAGCAATTCATTTTTCTTATCACAACATTTTCCGCTTAGAAAATAAGAGTAGTAATTATACTTTTATTCCGTTATAATAAAAATAAAAGTTTTTTTTCTGGAATAACAATTTTTTTTCCTTTTAAAATTTACCTATGCTGGACTAACCAAGTACCGGTTAATGCAGTTATTGCATACCTAAATTTAAAAAGGAAAAAAAAAATTATAAGATATTTAAATTAATACTTGTCCTAATGTGTTGGCTTAATTTAAATATCTTACAGCGGAGAGCTTTCATTATTTGGATGATAATGTTTTGATTAAATTAAATTTAAACTTCTCATTTTCATTATAATTAAATAGGGATACATGCACAGAACTCTTTAGATTCATTGAATGAGCGAAATACAAAGAGGATTTCCATTTAAAGATATTCTTCCCCCCTTTCCCTTAAAGGACCCTACCTCGATGAATATTTCCGTTTTATATTCTCCGCTTTAATGAATTTCGGCCTTACGATTTATGGTGTTCCGCTCTCGCTACGTGCTCGTTTTCGGCAAAGAGGTCGTACAATGTCAATCCGAATATGTATAGAGGTATGGCGTTGTTTGAAGTTAAAAAAAAAAAAAATGAAACCTTATAAGTTATCATCTCATAGTTTTGTGATGTTACAGTTTACTAAATTTTTTTTTCAGTTAAATGAAATTTCTTTTGTTTTTTAGGATTGCTGTTTATTTGAAAAGACGTTTTCTTAATTTTGAAACCAATGCTGTATTATTTATTAGTTTAAAAAAAATTTTATTTCTTTTAAGGTCTTAAGCGAAAAATATTAAATAATTAAATAAAATAAATAAACAAGAATCTAATGAACGTTTTGCCAAAACTCAATATTTTAAATAAATGCAAGGACCTAAAATTTTTTACTTTGCCGTCAAAAGAAATAGAATTGAGTTTAATGTAAAAAACTGGATCTATGGATAATAAGTTTGAAACATTAAGAATTTGACATGTGTTCTTATTTTAAAATCATTTGTATTGCATATGAAATAGAATTAATAATATAATAATAAT
>NW_027110400.1:60208-67690 GCF_000696795.3 Halyomorpha halys
AAAAAAAGTGACTGTAACCTATTTGTTTGTGTGTGTGTGTGTGTGTGTGTGTGTGCGTGCGTGCGTGCGTGCGTGCGTGCGTGCGTGCGTGCGTGCGTGCGCGCGTGTGTGTGGGTCTTAGTAACTGGTATATTGGTTTAAGCTCTCTATCCAAAAAAAAAAAATAATAATAATAATAGATAAATATCTGGCATAAATTTTTATCAAGTGTATTATTTGTATCAAGTTAAATACTGAGTGTATTATTTATCTCTGATTTAGTTTCCCTTAGAATTTTAATAGTAGTTCAAACCTTATCGCTGAAGGAATTATTAAATGTTCTTATCTTTACAGTTTATTTGTCTTCAGGTTTCACCTTTTGTCTTAGTTATGAACTAGATGCTGATATACTTATTAAGATTAGAAGTGGTTATGAGGCATTAGATGTATTGTTCGAATGATATAAAAAAATAATAATAATGAATTAACGTTTGACCTGTATTTTCAGTTGTTTTAGCACTACTGCATAAAAATTGATATTTTGTTTATGTCGAAAAAGTTTGTAGTTATTGAAAGGAACATGTGAAACAAGCTCCTCAAAATCAGTTCAAAAATTTGGGTTTAATTCTGTATACCTTCCTATTGCTTTGAGATAATATATTGAAAATGCACTTTATACTTAACATATATCGAACCATTTAATAAATAAGATTTACAGTATGTATTCACAATAGGAACCCAACAATCTATGTGGACAGCAACTCTTTATAAATAATGAGTTTATGTCTGTACTAATAAATCAAATCAGTTTTCATTCTGAACAAAAAAAAAAGAAAAAAGAAATTACTGGATTTATCTGACGTTTTTAATTTGTAAAATTTTAGTTTCTACTAAAAAAAAAATTAGTTTAGTGACGACTGCCTTAAAATTACCTCATTTAATTAAATTTGTTATCTTTATTGAACTTAATTAATTTTTACATCTGATCATATTGTATTATGCCTTAAATTTATCTTAATTATTATTGGTTATTTAGTCCTTTATTGAAACAAATGCCGAAATTAATGTCTGAATAAAACGTTTAAATTAAAAAAAAACAAAAAAACAAATTAGGGTGGGATGGTTTTCCCAATAAGGCGTACTAGAATACCTTACCTGCAACACACTTGTCGTGTCTGGTTTAAACCTAGATATAATGTACACCGATTATTGTTTTAATCAAATATTTCAATATTTGAAATACCGAATATTTTATGTTTTTTAAAATTAAGTATATTTATTACTAACGCTGTCTAGCAATGTATAATACAAAATATATAATTTCTGTACCTCGGAGCCAGACTAAGCTAAGTGTTCTTAGTCCATCTTCTGAGGAGAGCACAAAAACTGATCAATCATAGTTAGGACTTACGTCTTTACAACTCTTAGAAAATACAAAAGGCGATTTATCTACGTTCATAAGTTGTTATGGCTTAATGTAGAATCAAATTCTGCATTCAATAATATGATAAATTGAAAATTTTAATATTTGTACATCCGTTCGTCTGGTTCCGAAGTACAGATTTGTCTTTAGAAAAAGTATTTCCAGATTCAAAAAATTAAAAGTATTTTACCTCTAAAATAAAAAGTACCTACGTTTTAAGTCTTTGGTCTTTTGTAATTTATTTAGTACTTTTAAAATGTAAATTTAAGTTTTTTTTTTGTATTTTATTAATACCTGGTTAATTATTAATACTTTAATTATTAAATAATTATGATATCTTTCTCTTTAATTACAATTTTCTTTTCGGTCAAGACTAGGAATAGGTCCAATAGGAATTGGAGTCCTATACTGTCTATTCATGGTTGTGGGTCAAAATGTTTTTCATTTTGTGGGACCGCCACTTAACCACAATGAAAAAAGTCAACGCCCCAATCCGGATTTAAACCGGCACTGCCAGTAAACATCTAATTGGTAAGAATGTGGCTTAATCACTGAACTACGTGCGGCCCTATTTAATTGTAAAATATTTTAATTATATTATCTTTAATGATGCTGTCCGTTGTATCTGGGTAGCAATGAATGCAATTTTTTCCTCTCCTCTTAATTTTTTATAGTCATACTCTTAAAGAAAACCATTGTTTAGTTTTGTGATTATTAAAATAGCAATTGAATTAAAACATAGTAACAACAGGTTCATTATTCGTTCACAGAGCACCATTGAATTGTATGTAATAATGCTGTTATGTATCATTTTATTCAATAGCGTAGATTTATTCATTGATCATTGGGTAGTAAAAAAAAAAAAATACTCTAAAGTTCGGAATAAATTGTTAATTTATTATTCGCTTAACTAATCAATACCTTATAAACATATTTTTTAAAATTCTTGTATTAATTATTGCGTGGAATATTTAAATATCTGAGGATAGTAAAGTGGAAGTTGGATTTATTTTGTACATTAAAAATATAAAATTAAGTATTTTTAAAATATTTTATTAATACTTTGTTAATTATTAATACCTTAATTATTAAATAATTAATATCTTGTTCTTAATTTGTATTTTCAAAAGAAAATATTGTAACAAACAATATAGTGTACCTTTTAAAATTTAAAATACAAAAATATATTTCATTTTGTGCTTTAAAATTAATTTGAAATATAAATCAGGTCTGGTCTGGTTGGTCTACAAGAGTTTTTCCGTTAATGTTGACCATCAGAAATTATTCGTACATTGTGTTAAGAAATAACTCAAGAAGTAAATGACTTTAAAAAAAAGAAAAGAAAAAGTAAATTTTTTTATTCAGGACGTTAGACTATACGACTTCTGATGTGTGCTAAAACGAAATCAATCATTTATCCAACTCTGTGCTAAAATTGTTAAAAATTAAATCAATCTTGTAAAAATAGTAAGATTTATAGCTAAGCTATTTCAGTTTTAGTTTGTTTTTTTCACTCACTCCCCTAAGTCATTTGCATATTCTTAGAAACCGCCTACATAATTGTGTGCAAAGTCGTTTTGCTTGGACTGTTTGATTCAAAGAGGTCTAATATCATTAATTTTATAATTCCTTTGAACTAAACTGAGTTACGTGATGTGCTTTGATTAAATTTAATAATTATTATTATAAATTTATTTAATGTAATTTACAACTGTACAAACAATAAATACAATAAGTAAATATGTGGAATGTTTCATTTACACTTGAAAATTATGAGAAGGAGCCACCCGTTGGTGGTACTTCAAGCATTAATTTAACTAAAGAAAACTAAAGAAAAAAAATAGTAATAGCAATTGTTCTAAAATATAATAAAACAATTAGTAATAACAATAATACTAACAATATATAAAAAAATAAAATTATTCAGTTTTTATTAACGATATTAATAACAAAATAATTTAGGTTTTAGAAAAAGAAAAATTGAATTTTAAATAAAAATTATTACAGCGCCCCTAAACAAAATTTATCTTAAACTTTTTTTTTTTTTTTGTACTTTTCCCTTATTTTAGATATTAATGTATTTTGAGTTGCTTATTATGTTAAATTGACAGCCATGTCTGTTTTTGAAATCTGTTTTTGAAACGATGTAAAAAAATAATTGAAAAAAGATATCCCACATATTTTATTCAAAATATTTAACATTTTTTTTTTTTTTTTTGGCACACTTTTGCTAATGACTAACCAATTTTTCAATCCGTAGTATTTTAAAATGTTTTAGTCACGTTTTAATAAAAAGCAGAAAACGCATTTTCATGTCTGAATGATTTGTATTAACTGAAGACGTTCGTTCAGTTCTTTCAACCAATCTTATGGTCATTTGAATAGTACCGAAATATTACGTATATACTCAATTGTTTTATGAGGGTCTTCTTTCATAGCTTTGTTGAGATCTTCGTCCTCCATTGTATATCCATCGGAGCCGTCCACGGGTTTTTTAGATTGTATATCCTGAAAAATATTTTGAAAACCATGAAGAACGGTTATTTCATTAGAACACTTTTCTCCAAAAGGTTCATTGATATTTCTTATTTTATCCATTGTATTCGGGTAGCAATTAATGCAATTTTTTCCTCTCCTCTTAATATTTTAAAGTCATACTGATAAAAAAAACCCTTGTTTAGTTTTTTAATTATTAAAATAACAATTGAAAGGTAGTGAGAAAAGGTTCATTATTCGTTAACACAATTGAATTGTACGCAATAGCGCTATTATGTATCATTATATTCAATAGCGTAGGTTTATTCATCGATCATTGGGCAGTAAAAAAAAATACTCTAATGTTTAGAATAAATTGTTAATGTATTCTTCACAAATCACAATTTAACTATGCATTACCTTATAACGGATTTTTAAATTTTATCCAGGAAATATCGAGGATGGGCTTCTCTACAGCAATGGTCCATTGCTCAGCGACTGTCGAATGTTCCGGATGCCCTATTCCAGTCTATATTTAGTTATGATGCTGAAATCGCGGCATGTGCCGATAGACTGGGGGTGGATCAGGGCTACCGAAGTGTGAGAACTCTATGGCGGTCGTTGCGAGAGAATGCCTTCGAAGAATGGGCCAATTGCAGGTGGCAGGGTATTGGCGTTCGCCATTTCAAAGAGACCCCGAATGCTAATAAATATGTGTGCGAGAAGCAGGTACTCTCGGGTTCAGAATGGGCGAACGTCTTCAAACTAAATATAAACTACGCACCCCTGCGTGTGGTCCCAGGGGCCAGTGTATAGTAGCGATCTTTGCGGAAAATATTATTTTGGACTCTCTCGGGATCATACTGAGATTATTTACTGTGTTTTAATTTCTGTATTCCCTTAACTTATTTATTTATAAAATTATTTCTTTTTAACCTATTATGTAGAAGCGGATCCTTAAACTATTAATAAACACTGAACCAACGGGTAAAGGCCCGAGGGGTAGACCTAAACGTAGATGGGAGGATTGCATTAAAACTGATTTAGTGGAATTGGGTTTAGAGGGGCGTCACTGGAGGGATGTATGGAGAGAGCGTTTGCTGGTATCGGCAGCGAACCTTAGGTTTCGTTAGGCCTTCATTATTATTATTATTATTTAGAGGTTTAAGACGACATTAAAAGTGAATTGCTTTATTCTAAAAAAAATCTGTTGAATTACTTTATCATAACTTACTGTGAATATTATCGTTTAATGAGATCAGTAATATTGTTTTCTTATTATTCCGAAAGAGACGAATCGATTGGTGTACAATAACAGTGAAAAAAGTATACGTATGTAAAACCAAAAACGTTCAATTTAGTTCATAGGTTTCTTTTCTACTTGAGAATTTGGGGATTTTAGTATCTTAAAACCTTCCCACTGGGGAGAAAACAGTACATAAATCTGTCCAGTAATTCAAAAGCTTATTGTAGACAAAGATTCGACCATTCTCTTTTATATAAATATACAAATTACAGGTTTTCGTAACGATTCCTTCTTATGGTAATATAGTTATTTATACCTACATGAATCTATTGAAACTGTACATCAACAAGGAATGATATAGACAGTTGTAATCTTTTAGCTGTAAAATAAATAAGAAGTTGAAAAGTAAAAGAAAAACAATAGCATGATTAAAAACAATTATAGATGTGATGATTAGAAACAACATCAATATAATTATGCTCCAAGTTGTTTGCGTTTCTTTTACATGGTATTCGTGTGGGAACTAAACGTGTTTTCTTGTTTCTTGGTGAAGAAGTCCCGTGGCTATCTTCGCTGCTCGCATGAGCGATTATCCATCCAGGCTCCGTTGCTCCACTCTTTTTATCAAGATGACCCTTGAGTATGTGTTCGTGAGAAGTGGGTTGCGACCTTATAGTACAAGAGCCCAAGAGGAGAAAAATGGTAGTTATCTCACCCTAATTTTTGATTACTTAATTGAAAACTATATATAATTACTAGTCAAGATTGATGAGTCTGCCAAGTATAGGTAGGAAGAATAAAAAATGGCGGCTGTTTCAAAACGTTAAAAATAATTTTTTTTTAATCGGAGCTCTATATCTTTAAAATTACTAACAAAAATAGAAAATATAAAAAAGCACCATTTAAAGTAGAGTAAAGTTTTCTAAAATGTAAACTCTAATATAGTTCATTTATTTACGTTCAATAGTTCTCGAGATATAGCTTTTTAAAAATCAGTATTTCATAATAATGTATGGGACGTACTGGAAGATCAGTAGTTAGTGAATTAATTTTGAAAAATCTATATCTCAGGAAATATGTGATGTACAGATGTCTATTAGCACTCAAACTAAAGCTAGGTTAATGCAATATAGTAGTTTATTTAGGCTATAAAGTAGTTTATGACCTTTATCTTCGTAGGAGCAGTAGTTTTGATAAAATTTGCTAAAATAAATTGATTTATATTTGTTCAGACCAATTTTCATTTGCCAAATTTATATTCATATGTGAATATCATGAAAAGTACTACCCCTACGAAGATAAGTGTCATAAACTACTTTATAGAACTTTAGTTTAGTTCATAAACTACTTTACATTTCCTTTATTTTGAGTATTGGCAGACATATATGCGTCTTATGGGTCTAGGGATATATTTTTTCAAAAATCCAACATTTTATACAAACAACTAGAACATTTTGTGAGTTTATTTTGTCAAATATCATAAAAACTACTACTCCTAAAAAGATAAACATTATTACCTTTTTTTTTAGTGAAGTTAACTAGCTTTAATTTGAGTGCAAATAGACTTCTGTACATCCAATGGTTTCTGAAATAATGTTTTTCATAAAACAAACTTATTGTCCGGACAACTATAAATCAATTTATTTTAACAAACACCTTGAAAACTACAGCTCTTACGAAGGTAAACTTCATAAACTACTTTGTAGTACATTAAACTAGCTTTAATTTGAGTGCTAATAGACATCTGTACGTCACATAGTTCCTGAGATATAGACTTCTCAAAATAAATTAACTAACTACTGATATTTTGGTACATTTTTATGAAATGTTGCTTTTTAAAATGGTATATCTCGAGGACTATTGGACGTAAATAGCTCTATTAAGGCTAATATTTCCGAAAACTTACTTTTCTTTAAATAATGTTCTCTTAGCTTTTCTAGTGTTGTTGGAGTTTTTAAGATATAGAGCTCCGAATGAAAAATTAATGTTTTTTTAAGGTTTTGAAACAGCCGCCATTTTTTATTCCCCCAACCTATACTTGGCAGACTCATCAATTTTGACTAGTAATAATACATATTTTTCATTAAAGAAATAAAAAATTGAGGTGAAATAACTGCCATTTTTTCTTCCCGACTCTTGTACTATTATGGCATCGGCGCTCTCTTGTTCACTTGAAGAGCTTCCTTTCCTCGAGACTCCTACTGCTTTGTAAAGGAGTGACATTATCGTACTAAAAATGTCCTTGCTTTATTTTTCCTTTATCTATGGTAATAACTGTTTTCGTCTTTCTATCTTGTTTTTTTGTATGTATAATCTAGGCTTGAAATTAACCGCTATACGGCCTAATGACTGTGGACGG
>NW_027110400.1:68075-69070 GCF_000696795.3 Halyomorpha halys
GCCATGAATGCAATGATTGTGTCCATATAGATAGTATTTTGTTCCTATATTTCGAAAATTGAATGAGTATACCTATCTACCTAATAATACGACTAAATGTAATCACTTACGCCTTACATGTTAACATTTAAATTCTATTTAAACAAATATTAAATAAGAGTATATCACGTTAATATATAATTAATAAAACCTGGTATGATTTTAATGTGATATCATCACATAAATAATCATTGGTAAATATGATGAATTATTTAACCAATCATTATCATTACTCAACAGCGCGCACTACGTTATATTATAAAATTGTAGAATGAGGGTGTTCTCTAAAATAAATTTAAATGTAATTAAAATGATTACAGATTTTTAATTAACAAAATAATTTGTTCTCTGAATATCAGATCAAAAGTATACCATGTAATTTTGTTATATCGTTTCAAGAACGTCACCTAGTGAACTTTAAGCCCCTATTTAACAATGGATCTTACAAGATGGCGTTATGGAATTGCTCCACTAACTAATTTTAATTGTTAAGTATATTTTAAAAGCCAGTATATTAAAAAACAAAGGAGTTCCTCAATCTGTTTGTCAACTCTTAATATTCAACCAATTTTTATTATGAATGCTTCATTTATATTTTCAAAGATACTAACTAATAAATCTTGCTCAAAATGCACTATGCAACTAATTTTTTACCAAGCATTCAATGTAACATTTCTTTTACATTTTTTTATGACTGATATTTCCTTGAAAATGTTGTGTTGCATTTTCATAAAATTCCATCTGTAGTAAATAAAAAACATGTTTGTTTTTTAGCGAACAAAAGCAAAAACATTACTATATAAAGGCGAAAAGCAAGGACATTATCGTACTAAAAATGTCCTTGCTTTATTTTTCCTTTACCTATGGTAATAACTGTTTTCGTCTTTCTATCTTGTTTTTTTGTATGTATAATCTAGGCTTGAAATTAACCGCTATACGGCCTAATGACTGTGGAC
>NW_027110400.1:69190-69554 GCF_000696795.3 Halyomorpha halys
TAGTCTGAGGAGAAGATGGTCGGGGGTGCGGTCAGCAAAGGTACACCAATAAACAAAACTTATTTATTTGTGACGACATTTCGACCTGAATTTCAGCCCTTCCTTGAGGCTGAAGAACAAATCAAGATAAAATCTTAATTCAGAGGAACATAAATAACACACAAGCTTGAAAATATAGATAAATATAAATTAAGTAGATTGTAGTAGATAAAAAAAAATGTAATAACAGAGGGTTTAAGCAAATATAATAATATTATTTATTTACTTAAAAACTGTCTGTTTCTTAATAATGTTTGTAATCATTTTTTTTTTTTGTTTATTTCTTACCTCTACAATATTATATTTTATCTCCTATTAGTATCAG
>NW_027110400.1:71604-72733 GCF_000696795.3 Halyomorpha halys
CCGATTTATTATTTCGACCTAACATCGTTTATTGCATTAATTCCAGTTGCATTTCCCTCTCTTACCAATTGGGCTACGTTACCCTCTTATTCGTTGTTCAAGATTCCACACTGACAATAGTCTTTCTTTTCTTTTTTTTTTTTTTTTCATGAGATGTTAGTATCTCCCTAATTTTGGGATTCCTTGACTATGAAGTAGTAGATGACCGCAAACACGTTCCTGGAATCTGTTGTAACCAGTCATTTTTTTTTACAACGGTATCCAATAAAGATTGTTCATAATGGCTGTTGCTTTTCGGATGTGAATCTGAAGATCTCTAGTTAATGTTTATCGCTTACTCTACGTTCAGTTAATTATTTTAATTGATATATTTTATTGAGCTATTATTATGAAGGTTTACTTTATTCCTCACGTGGTAAAATGTTTACTGTTATATAATATTAATATATATAGTTATAATAAATAATAATATAGATATCATTGTAATTGAGTTTATAATTTATAAAACATAATTACGTAAATGACATCCTATTTTCCATGGTCTTCCTAAGCTTTTTCTCTCTATTCTGCAGTTATCTGGTGTTTCCAGCTCAAGCTCGCTCTCATTCGAGGCTTGATCCCAAATCCTACCCCGAAGTATTCTTAGAAGTCATTAAGTGGCAGCTGTGGCAGTGCTCTCTCTGATGTTTGTTTCTAAATGTTGGTTTGTTATTCCCCCTTCCAAGGACCCGGCGCTTTGAGATCGGATCTAGGAAGTCGTTAATAACATCCTAATGTATTCTTATCGGAATTGGGGCTCATTTAAGGAACCCAATGTTTACTTTGTTCTGATCTATTTTTACATTCATTACCATATGAAATATATAGGGGAAGGTCGGGTAGGCTTGGACATTAAAATTATTATTGTCGAATTTTCACCCTTTAAATTGAAAACAAATGCAGTTTACTTGCGGCATAGGCCCCAAGTGAACGTCTTAGAGATTACAAGGTAGAATAAATTATTATACGTATTATATATATATATATATATATATGTATATATAGTTGACCGTAAAGATTTAAATATAAGAAGATGGTCTGGGTTGTGGTCAAAAAAAGAACAAATAGTTTATAACTATTTTAATGTCCT
>NW_027110400.1:73308-77289 GCF_000696795.3 Halyomorpha halys
AAGTGGGTCGAAACGTTGGACATTAAAATAGTTTTAAACTATTTGATCTTTTTTTGACCGCAACCCTGACCATTTTCTTATATTTATTATACGTATTTGATTATTATTTTGATTTGTACTGTAGTTATTATATTTTTAACGTATTTATTTGATTTTTTTGTACCCAATTGGCTATTTGTAGGAATATTGATGGCTTCATTGCAATCGTGTGCCGCCGCACACCTTTATGTCATGCTAACGCGGACATTTTAAACTTCGAATTTTTCAACTCTGCTGATCAATAAACGCTTGTTTTCAGCAATAAAAAATTTAATGTGTTTACTGATTAAACAGTTAAGTGTTTATAGTGTAAAACATCATTTTGATAAACATCTAGAAATTTTTATAAGTCGTCTATAAAAAACAATTTAGTTTGTTAATGGTGTTAAATATTTCAAGTACTATTAAACGAAAGGTGAAAAAAAAATAATGAGATTATAAGATCTTCTCTGTATAAGAAGAAGTTAAAAGAAAACTATGGACGTAACGGAACTGAAAATTTATTGAAAAAATTCAGTCATTTCCAAAAAGATAAAGAGACCGAGTGCATCATATTTGAAAACCATTAGAAGACTGAATCCATTGCCATGAATGCAATGATTGTGTCCATATAGATAGTATTTTGTATCATTATGTGAGGTTTATATTACAATCGTGATGTTTCTGAGGTCACAAAACGCTTGGGTAGTTCCAAATTGTATGTGGACCCATGTATGTTCAGGTCCGCCATATTTGTGCAGTCAAAAATTCAATGCCAAAGTAATTTAAACATGTTTTTGTTCTTAAAAAAGGATATGATTAATAATTTTAATTAGTATAACGGAAGATGTTCCTATATTTTTTCACAGTAAAAGCACTTGAAGAAATTTATATTGTTTTTTTATTTTAAATACATATATGTTGTTCGTCTATTTAATAGCCCTAAATTTATTGTTAAATAGATCACGGTTTTGAGATTGAATTGAGTAGGGAATGTCCTTCTGTTCATTAGCTGATTATAATACGTTTACTGTTTGGTGACTTGGAGAGAAAACGCCTCATCTCACACTATAGTTTGATTTTTAACTGGAAAACCTGGATCTTCCGCCGAGTCATGGAATATTTATTGTTAATTCCAGTGATTCAAGAGGACTAATTGCAAAAATGAGTGGTTCTGATCTTATCTCTGCTTCTTTCTTACTTACTACCCTTTAACTCAGTACACATTTCTTCTTATTCTGCAGACATCTGTACCAGATACTTCAGCATCCAGAACGTTCGGGTACGCTGATGAAGCAAACGCCTGGATGACCCCTCACTCTTTATCGATTTTGTTTTATGACCCAATGACCTTTTGCGTGGTGTCGTTCCATTGATCTCACTCGACATTCTTTTGTGTCCCTTGATTAGCTCCCCTTAATTGGCTTTATTTTTCCTATCGAGAAGAGGATTTATTCGATGCACCTATTTTCAAACAAATCGGAAGCGATCATTAGTACATTTCCGTTTTAGGCTTTTTTTTTTTTTATTTATATCATTGGATTTTTATCAACGGGTAGGTTCTCCACATTTCTGTTTCGTGCCATTTTATAACTTATTTACAGATCGTACCTACTTTAACCTACAGTCAAAGTAAATATGAACAAATAAATCATTTTAAAAAAATTAATAATTTTACTATAGCAAGAAAAGCGCGGCAATGTTAATTTACAAAGTTTTATCTTGTTGCAGTTTACAGAATGCCATCATTTACCCATTTACCATTTACTCAGCATTATTTTTTGAAAATAATTCTTCACGGGTCTATTAAATATTAATATAAACTTGAAAATATTTATGAATAAAATCAATGTCACGTAGCAGATAAAAGGCCAGTGGAAGAAGACACTTTTTTGGACGACTTTATAGTTTAAGACTTCGTTGGCTTAAAATCAAGTAATTTTTATCTTAACATTTTGTACAAATATAAGCTGGTCAGGATGCTTCTTAGTCAGCTGTCCGTTGCCTGCTCCAGATTGGAGATATCAAACATTATGTTTATCAATGCTCAAGGTTCTTCACTTTTGCTCGCGATCTTTCTTAGTATAATTAATACATTATAAATCAGTATTTACAGTTCCAAATCAATACTTCAGTAAATACAAAATGCTATTAGGCAAAGAATTTGGTGAATAAAATATCAAAAAAATAGCTATGCTCTCCTGATATTCCTCGGGTAATACTAAGAGCATTCTTTAGTGTTATTATTCTAGTATCGAGAACTGGTAACCCGTTTATTCTAAATTAGCGGTTCAGCAAGTGAGCTGGGCTTCTCTCGGTTCTCGAGTAACAGTTGAAGGAAAATATGAGGATAGGATTAGTTGTGCTATACAAATTAATTAAGATTTTACAGAGATTTCGTGTACTGTTTAGTAAAAAGAACCTTCAGAAGTTTCATTGGCTAAAAACTTTCTCTGAAAGACGATAAATACTAAAAAATGAAATTCATCGAGGAATTTTGACAGGGAACTATATTGAAGCTATCCTTCACGAGTAGAAAACAGTTAATTTTTTTAGTGCTATCTCTTGGATCAACCTAAAAACACCTGGTCCTGATTGGCTTAGCTACTTACATTTTCTAGGGAGAGGTGTAGGCAAGTGCATTGTGATGGCCACCCCTCTTCCCGGGGATACCCATATACATCTTAAAAATAATTTTTTTGAATAGAAATATTAATAATCCATTTTATTTTAAGACGTCTATATAGAAAAATGATGATGAAGGGGTGATGGTAGCAGCATGGTAACAAGCCTGTCTGCCAACCCAAAGGTTGCGAGTTCGAGTCCCAGGCCCTATCCGGGATTATTATTTCAAGCTTATAATAATACAATACTCACTCACAGCCTACCCCCGAGCATTGGTGAGGTCTGTTAGCCAATGGATGGCACTCACAAAAATAGGCGTGGGAGTGACGAACCCACCCTATGAAAACCACGTCATGAAACGCGTGATGTATAATGTAAGTACATCGCGCGAGGCCTTGGACCTCAACGTTCTGGCGCACCAATAATAATAAAAAAAATAAATAGACAAATAATAAGTTTTTTTTTTACTTCTTAGTATTATTAAGTCAGCCATGATTATATTACTCTAAACTGAATCATTGTTTTACAAATATTACCTTTTCTGGTTTAATTATTAATTTTACCGCCTAGAACTAGGTCCAGCCAATCTTATGAGGAAAATCTCCTAGTTGAATAAAGATGTGCTGAATCTATTATCCTAAAGCAAAGGTTGCTATGAATTATGGAGTGTAGATCACATTATACTTTGAATTCCCCCTAATATGAACTCTTGGACCTTATTACTGTTTTTAAATTAACTATTTTTTGTCCATGGTTAATTTTCAATACTAAATTTGATTAAAAAATATAATTTTTGAAAAGAGATGAAATTTAAACTTTTTTTTTCACTTACTATCATATGTTTTGTTTTGTCTCTATTTCTTGTAAGCTGATTTGCATGTCGTAACAGAGTATTAGCGAACGGCGATTTCCTCCTTGGTATAATTGTCTGTTTGAAAAGTCAGATAAGTAAGATTACCACCGAGAGCGGGAGGGGAGGGTTTCACGCCGTCTACATAATAACTACGAAATATCGTCGGTTTTGTGTTTCATTTCGACATGCAACCCTTCAGTTTCATGTGTTAGTCCCAGAGAGTATGCCCTGAAACTTCGAAACTCTTGTCAGAATGAGAATGCTTCTTATCTCCAATATTATGGCATATTAATTTGGAGCATCAAGAGTACGGGATAAGTCTCTAGTTCTTACTAGGGACATATCCCCATATTAAAACAGAAAAGTTAATAATTTAGTATAGAGTAATATTATCATGGGTTCATTTATAGCCACAAAAATATAAGCGAAAATTTATTTTCTAAAATTTTTAAATACAAATACATGGTTTGCCGCAAATACGTACT
>NW_027110400.1:77339-79779 GCF_000696795.3 Halyomorpha halys
TATACCAAGTCAAGGGTAGAACGTTATACTCCTATAGCTTTTCTCAAAGGTCTTTACACGTGAAACACACGTAGAAGAATCTGGAGTGGTTGTTCTACTGATTACTATTACATTTTATCATCCGTGTTGGATGAGTAATATGGTACGTCTATGAGTGTAGAAGGATATCTCCAGAGAGAGCTAAAGCTTCTTCTATTACCATCTCCCTTTCCCCCTCCCAAAAAAAAAAAAAGAATTTGTTGAAAAATAAATACTAAGAAGCAAAAACAAACTTATTATTTTGCTATTTAGATGTCTTAAAATAAGAGTATGAAAATAAAAAGTCTCTAGTAATAACTAGAGAAGGGGTTTAGGTCTATGGTGCGGTATTCTATGTATTTAAAATTCGTCAATTCTTGTGTGACAGTTCCCCATGCTGTCTGTTTATTATATGCTGTCCGAGGTTGTTAACCGGGGTTGTGAAACTAATGCAGTTCTGGAAGGTTTTTATAAACAAAAGGACGATTATCTTAAGTGATAATTTTCGATCTGGAGCTGTTAAGAAAAAAAACATAGAAAGCAGTAAAGGAACGCGAAAAGTCAGGTACCATAAGATGTTTTGCGTCCCGGCCATAAATGGCTACTCTGTGTGTGTAACGTATAAACGGTTCAATTATAAGTCTATATTATTAAAATAATAACATTTGCAAATAAATAAGTTATATAATGCTTTTCTCAGGTTTGTCGATTGAAACGATAATTACTTTCATTTCGTATCGTTAAAATATACGTTAGACAGATTAGAGGGAAAATTTTAATCCGATAAGGAAAAAGGTGAATTAGAAACTGTTCATTTTCAGTTGAAAAAAGTATTAGTATGTTACTCGAGACGTATATAAGTCTGATGAGAAGTTTGATATTTTGACAGACGGCTTTATACTCTGAAAAATGTTATATCAGAAAAGACAGAAAGCTGCTAAACGGAACTCAATTCCCAATAATGGATCTGAAGTGCCGGTGGAAATTGAGATGGGGCTATCGAGTTCCTTCAGTTGTGTTGTATGTTTTCCTTTTCCTTGTTACTGTTTTTTGGCTCACGTTGGTGTACTAAAGAGTTCATGTGTAATTACGCTGAATCGTCCATTTACATGGAATTGTGATCGGACAATATTAATAGTTAGACAAAAAAACTAACTAAAAATAAACAACAAAAAATATTTATATGCATCTATGATTATAAAACAATATTTGCTTCCCAAATGATCGAATCGTAGATTTTTTTTTCATTGTCAACCACACTTTGCTTCTCCTTGAAAATATAACGAGCCTATTTATTCAAGGCTCTCGACTTGTGAAAGAAAACATTACGGCGCGAAAAAAGCTTTTACTCGCCTCTGATCGAGGCGGTGCTCATAAGAAAATTGTGTTAAGGCCATCAGTAAAGCAAACATTTACATTAGTAGTCTTCTCCATGCCAATAAATTATGTTTTCTGACGTAAAGCAGATATTTATATAAATATTGTCAAAAGGGGGTGACGGTAGCAGTGTGGTAACGCGCCTGACTGCCAACACATAGATTGCGAGTTCGAACCCGGCCCTACCTGGGATCTTTTCAAGCAAAAAATTATGCAATACTCACTCAGAATCTCCCACAAACTCATAAAAACTCTAAACGAATAAAAAAAAGAAATCTTAAATCTAACTTACCTTAAGAGAATAGGGTTTTGAAAAAAATTCAGCTAAACTCAAATCCAAGAGTTTATATTACTAATCCGGTTTCTATAATGTTACTGGCGTCAAAAACTTCATTCTAAATGAAATCGTGATGAACACAGCTATACTCATTTTTGTCAAATTTTCCTGTAAATTTTGTAAGTAAAACAGATGAAAAGTTATCTAATTGTTTCATATATTACTCTGTCCCACCCCTAGTCTACAATGTTGCTTCTTTAAGCAGTAGAACATTTTTAGGAACATAACTAAGATCTGTTTCAGGGCTTAAGCTTGTGTATTTAATCGGATATACTATACGATAATTTTTCCAATATTATGGTGCGCCATAACTGTTCAAACGATTTTGTTTAAACTTGTCTATGCCTAAAGTTTCTGAAGATCTTTAGTGTATAGAATAAATTACCGAGAATAAGCAGAGACATATTGTGATTCCAAAATTATTAAATCGGCAACTTTTGAACGTAAACAGCTCTATTAGGGCTCCTATTTTAGCAAATTAACTCTTCTTTAAAAGATGTTTTATTAGCGATGAGAGGTCAGAATATGACACAAATAAGTTGAAAGAACTTATTTAATGGTGCCAATGGTCCCGTTCCCAGTAATTTCGTCATCTTTGTAACTTTTTTTTTTTTTTTTTTTAATTTTAAGATTTATTTATTGATAGATATTACAATCTGCCACACAGTTGTGGGCAATAGGTAATAGTGATGAATGAATCTGATATAC